>NW_015554073.1:888131-892356 GCF_001515605.1 Sinocyclocheilus anshuiensis
AACACACGAATTGTAGACATTATGAACGATTCATTATGCATATATTTATTGTGTTATAACAGAGATGTGTGAGATTGCGATGAACTGAGATGTCTTTTAGAGATTATAAATGCAGCGCTCTTTGCTGGCATTCTGCCATGCCAAACCATGCACGCAGCAGCCGCTTGCTTTAGTTAAAAATAACAGTGTTCTGTGAATGTTGATGCTTTAATAACAAATATTTATCGGGAGCGTGTATGCTGGGATTTCATCAATTTCATGGAGAAAACAAGTAACGTAACTAGTAATGTAACTAATTACTAATTACTTTTGAAATAAAGTAATCAGAACAGTAACATGATTACTTTTAAAAGGAGTAATCAGTAATTTTATTACATTTTCAGAGTAACTTGCCCAACACTGTTTATTTTAGACTGATAGGAGATGGGATGTTCTGCATTCGAAGTGTAACCAACAGCAATAATGTCATCACATTATTTGCAACCTAGATTCCAATTTTTTCGGCTTTCTTACATCTATTTGCATATCCATTTGCATGCATATTTTTTATTTTATTTTATTTTTTATTGGTCTTGTCAAAAACGGACCTAGTTATTTCTGCATAATTTCTCTTTCAATATAGCCTTTAACTCTAAATGTATGATTTTCCCCTTTTATTTAGTGCCTTTCAAATACTTGACTTGATGCACACTTTGTAAAGTTGTTGAGATCTCTTCTAAAGCTTTACAGGAGACAAATATAAGACCCCCAGATTATTTAGCTAAAGAGAAAAATCTAAGCAGAGTGTGTGATGTTGTTGAGATCTCTTCTAAAGCTTCAAAGGAGACAATTGTGAGACCACCAGAGTCTTTAGGCTAGGAGAAATATCTGAGCACAGTGTGTGATGTTATTGAGATCTCTTTTAAAGTTTAAAGGAGACCATTGTGAGAGTGTTAAGAGTTTTTGTCTCAGGAGACCAGTTTGAGAAGCAGGAGACTCAAGCAAAAATCTCCATTCGATCTTAAAGTAACCTCATTTCTGTCTAGGAGAAACATTTGAGACGTTAAAGAGATCTCACTTTAGATTTTTCTTTCCTATGGGTTAACTTGTGTGCAACCAAACCCTGAAACCTATATTTACATAAAACATCAACAGCAATCTTTTGTCATCTACTAAACACAATTTTTCTCCAGGAAGTGCAAATCTGGTTATTATATCTGGTTGGTTTCAGCAGCTTCTGTCTCTCCGGACATTTTATTAGTTTAGAAATATTTGTGTTATTATATTATAAATTCAAGTAAACTGAACAGTATCACATTGGCATCTTATATTTTAAATGAATGTTAAACATTAACATGTATGACCTGTGCTAATGTGTAATGTGATGAGTCCTGGGTCAAACCCTTTACCCATAGGCCTCAGTGCACACATTGTGATGCAGAGGTGACAGCCTTGCTTTATTGCTGACTTATACGTGTTGTGTAAAGAAAGAAGCTCTTGTTGTTGAAAGTCTTTGGCCAGTTTACAAGCTTCACGTCCAGTGCTCAGTATCTTCCCCCTCACGTCTGAGTGCCACCTACATTTCACACAAAGAAACTCTGTGGAATAGAGACTGTTTTTGTTTTTCCTAATGACCCACAGAGATGTAAAAGTTGTGACTCTGGTTAACAGAAGGAAGTGGCTTTTAAACATAATTTATGAGTCAAGGTGAATGACATGCTCCTCTGATTGTTCTCAGGGATTTCCCTCTCTGTGCTCGAGTCTAACCCTCACATAACCGACGCTTGGTGGTCTGATTTAACAGCTTATTAAACAGAGAGCCCCATAACGTGACATGGGGTCCATTGGGCTAAGGGGGAGCTGAGTTTTATTGTGATGGGCTATTGTCAGGTTGGTGGGGGGTGGTGGTGATTGATTCACGTCTGTCTGGCTGTGGGGCAAAGCCATCATTTTGCCAGTCGTGTGCGGCGAAAAGGACAATTTGGAGAGCAGCACAGCAACAGGCCTGCACAAGGGTGAGCATATGGGCTGAATGAGAAAGGAGACTCATGAATACTGTGCAGATGTGGGTGGAGGGAGTGGGGAAGAGAAATCTGTCCATATGGTGTTTTAACTACTGTGGATGGCCCCCAGCAGGCTACAAGATTCTACAGGCTTTAAATCAGGGGTCTCGAACTCCAATTACCTGGGGGCCACTAGCAAGGTGGTGCTTTCTATCAGGATCTATTGAACAGTTGCAACAAATACAGGTGTTTTAACAACCATTAAATCTGTTTACAGACAACAGTATTAGAAAACAGACACATTACATGTAGACCTTTCTTTACATCTGTTTCATATTTATGCAGATCACTCCTGCATACTCAGTGAATTGACTCCACCCTTATTACTACACAATAAAAAGTCATATCCTCTCGTACCTTCAGACCCTCGAACAAAAAGGAGGGAATCTCTCCTGTGACAATTTAGCTAGTGGCCTTTAAACCGTCCATCTGTTTGTCTGATAAGTGCTCAAACAGCATGACAGAGACTGACTCCCCTTTTAACCGCTCTCCTTTCCACTCGAGTGAAAGTAATTTAAATGGAGTTCAGCAAGATCAGAGTAGGACACATATTAGTTCACGCTGTGCTTTTTTGTTGAAGGTGATAGTAACAATTGCTGTGATGATTCTAGAGACTGATTAGCCATGGCTACCATGTTTAGCTAATATTTGGCTGTTCATCATTTATTTATTTATTTATTATCTATTTTTGTTAAATAAATTAGTATCATACTCCGTATTAAAATTATATACACTACCATTCAAAGGTTTGGGGGCTGTATTTTATTTTATTTTGTTTTGTTTTATTTTATTTATTTTAAAGAAATTAATACTCTTATTCAGCAAGAACACATTAAATTAATCAAAAGTGACAGTAAAGACATTTAAAATATTACAAAAGATTTCTATTTAAAATAAATGCTGTTCTGTTGAACTTTCCAGTTAAGAAACCTGAAAAAAATGTATCATGGTTTCCACAAAAATATTAAGCATCACAACTATTTTCAACATTGATCATGTTTCTTGAGCACAAAATCATCATATTAAAATGATTTCTGAAGGATCATGTGACACTGAATAATGGCTGATGAAAATTCAGCTTTGCCATCAAAGGAATAAAATACATTTGAAAATATAATAAAATAGAATTTTTATTTTAAATTTAAATTGTAGTTTTGATAAAATAAATACAGCCATGGTGAGCAGGATAATTCTAGAATAATAACAAGACTTCTTTTGAACCTGAATGTTTGTTTTATGAAATTATGCAATGAAATGCTATTTAAAAGTTCAAGCAGTTTGTTTATCACTTAAATTTCTACATTTTTTATTTTTTGTAGCCAAGTATACTGTTTGACGGAAAAAGATTGAGAGCTTTGCCTTCATTCAAGCACTTGCATATGAATACATTACTTTTATAAAGCCCTGACAAAAGTGGGTGTTGTAGTGGATCCTGAGTCATCCACAGTTTTCATTTTTTGCACCTAATGAAGCGTGAAGTGAGTTTTGAATGGCTTTGGTCAGTCCGTCCCAAAGTCTGGACCCTCTCTGACGATTCCTCCTGAACGATCAGCCTGGCTGACAACAATTAATCACTTCATCTTGAAGAATGTACGTTTTTCTCAGAGACCAGCCCCTTGTTCCAACACCGTTTTCACAAATAGCTATTCTTCCTTAAGTGCAGCGCTCCAACTCTTCAACCCCACCCCCATGATTTTAGGGACAGAATTGCAGTTGACAGCTGAGTTTCTGGATGTCTGAAGTGCTGTGGGTTCATCTCCTGGGCATTTTGAGCGAAAGCTAGCAAGAGAACGCAGCCTAGGATCAGCTGTACTGAGCTTTTGTTTTTGAATCCCACGCATTTCGCAGTGAACTTGTCACCTCTGGGGTTAAAAATACAACCTGTCCATACAAAATATATAAAGAGCATGGATTATGTTTTATCCCCAGAAGTTATAGCTACTGATAGCAATGTAGTTTCAGCTTTGAACTGACAGTGATCCCGCCATCTGTCCTGTTTCCACAGGGGCGATGCATC
Source organism: Sinocyclocheilus anshuiensis (assembly GCF_001515605.1). Classification (NCBI taxonomy): domain Eukaryota; kingdom Metazoa; phylum Chordata; class Actinopteri; order Cypriniformes; family Cyprinidae; genus Sinocyclocheilus; species Sinocyclocheilus anshuiensis. The sequence goes on from NW_015554073.1 coordinate 892,191, forward strand.
AACTTTACCCGGGTGAAAGCAGAGGAGCCAAGGTCACCGCCACACACCAACTGTCCACTTCCACCTCCACCGCCCCCTCCAGACCATCCGCCACTCATGCGACCTCCGCCCAAAAGACCACCATCCCGGGGACCCTCCATCATCCGCTCACCCCCAGGACCTTCAA
>NW_015554073.1:892389-905830 GCF_001515605.1 Sinocyclocheilus anshuiensis
CAGGTATCCCGCCATCTGTCCTGTTTCCACAGGGGCGATGCATCAACTTTACCCGGGTGAAAGCAGAGGAGCCAAGGTCACCGCCACACACCAACTGTCCACTTCCACCTCCACCGCCCCCTCCAGACCATCAGCCACTCATGCGACCTCCGCCCAAAAGACCACCATCCCGGGGACCCTCCATCAACTGCTCACCCCCAGGACCTCCACCAGCCCGGGCACCCCCAGGCCCCCACGGACCCCCTCCTTCACGACCCCCACCCTGCCCTGGGAACAGGCGTTGAGAACAATGAAGGGCCTTCACAGCTACCCTAAAATCTCTGCCTTTAATTTAGATTTGTATTTGCCAAAGCCACTGGTTTCCCACAGTTTCAGACTGATGAGTTTGTTAATTTGGAGTGAATGAAATGTGATTTGTTCTTATTATAAACACAGGCACTGAAAGAGGGACTGCAGTAATGCATGAAATTATTACACATGCAAATGAATGGTTTTTAAGGCACTTAAGATATTTGAATGTTGACTTTGGGTATTTGTATAGCAAAATTTTGCATGATGTTAATGTGTCGGTAGGTTAGAGCTGAAGTAAGTATGGTATACATTATGCCCTGTTTTAATTTGTATTATAATTTTAATAGGTCACATCTTTAAAAGGAAACTCAGATGTGTTGTGACTGCGGGGCAGTACAAACCACTAATTTATTAAGCCTTGGGTTCCTGGTAGGCACTTGAATATAAAATGACGAGGTGTCTACCACTGGTACAGGACACTCAGCATGATATTTTATGTAATATATTTTGTGTTTTGCTTTATGGATCATGGTAGTTAATAGTAGTCCTATACAGCAGGAAAATATTAACGTTATAGTATGTTAATGGGTTGGACTCTAGATGTTCTTTTGCCTTGACAAAAATCCCATAGTCTTATTTTTGTTTTATATAATAGTTTCTCTCTCTCTTTATTGATATGAGAATGAGAACAACATTATCCCCATTCTATGTAAATGTATAAAAGCAAGGAATAATAATAAAGTATTCAGTTCTAAAACTGTTTGAACTTGAGTTGAACAAGCTTTATAACCATGACAGTGAAATGTGCCCAAACTTAGGGTTTCGTCTTCATTCAAGCCTATTTTCTCTGCTTTAAACATTTCAACCAGTTCCTTTAATTATACATTATATATATATATATTTCAACTTTTGCAAATCTTACGAATGCCGCTAAGAAAGCAAAATGGATGCTCATGCATAAACACATAAACAAATAATATTTTTCTTTGATGAAGCCATTCTACAAGAATTGGTCAAATTTCTTAAGATTGCATCATTTTCTTCTGAACCTTCTGCATGACTGCTGACTGTCTTTGTTGTGTATCATTGTTCAATTTTTGCTATCAGACTATTACTGCCCTACTGTAAAAGTCACAAAAACGCTTGATATAAATGAATATATGATATGAATCTACACGAAAAATAATATCCCTACTAATGCTTAGCCAAATTCCATAGAAATAATAACTAATCTAGGAGCTGCATGTTTGAGCTTTATCTCCACTCATGCCTCACAGTTAACCTCATTCCTCTGTAAGGATTTAATACTCAGCAGGAGCTTGATTCACATCATGTAACATGACATGATTCATATGGTCTGATGACTGCAGCTCCTTTGGCTGGGTGCACCGAACACTCATGAGAAACATCAGTGTGTTTACTGGCTACAAAATCTGGAGCCCTGTGGCAGCACTGGGGATGCTTCCATTACAGGCTCTGACAGCCACACATTATGACTAATATCCCTCTGCCTGCTGTGCAGCGACAGCTTGATAGCTCTTGTTCCAAAGGAGTCATTCAGTGACTGCATCTGTAAAATACAGTCTATATTTCCGATATCAGATTCAAACTTAGAACGTAAGAATGAAAATGATTTCAGTATGTATCTGAATGCTGTTGCAATAACGTACACAGCAACGCTCCTGGAGTTAATTTCACATCATTGACGTCTGTGCTGTGAAGTGAAACAGTGCCCTCTATTGGCAAAAATGACTGCTACAGTACATCAGACAGGATTCAGTGTTCGATTTAATGATTGATTGAGGTTCTGACAGTTTAAAAGCGATTGCAAACAGGGTTTGTTGTGATGAAAATACGACGACCATCCATAATTTCCTTCAATGAGACGTCAAGTTTCATTGTAGAAACTGAATTTGGCCGAACATTCAGCAAATCACCAAACAATTAAGTTCAAATGATCTATATAAACAGCAGACTGATGTACTTTTATGACTAAAAAGTGAGTAAAAACAAGAGGTTAAAACATATCCTGTGAGAATTTCCTTTTTTCGCAAAAGCCCTTCAAAATGAAAACAGAACAAAGAAACTCATACAGAAATCTTGAGAGTAAGTAAATGACAATAATTTTTGAGTGAGCTATCCATTTTTTAATAATAGGCCTTTGTCATGCATTGTTAATGAAAGATAGCTCTCAAAATCAGCTAGAGCCAGCAGACACCACCATAATCTGAGTCTGTATCACTCTATTCTCACAGGGCCCATCAGGGAAAATCAATTCGAGCTTATCGAGTAAGAGGACACGTCTGACCTCTAGCAGTCCTTGTTCATTCACACACACAGCTGGGATCTACATTAACCCCACCAATATCCTCTGCTGAAAAACTGTAGCACACAACATCCATCACTCTGTACCATTCATGAGATTTAAATGACTTTTTGATGGGCACATAGGAACTATGTTTTTATAACTTTAATAAAGTAATTTAGAAAACATTCTAGGTATGCTTTAAGAAAGCACTACCGTTTAACTGTAGAAACATGAAATTAGTCTTAATGTTTTTGGGGGTTCAATACATGAATAATGGAAGGATAAAGTGAAAGGCAATATGGGATTTGTAGTTTTTATGGGGCTTTCTGAAGCGTTTATTATCTGTCCAACATAGCAAGTCCATAAATACATTTGGCACAAAGCTATTGTCATACTGCTATGTTCTTAAATCCAACCACAGCACACATCAACTAGAACCTCTTGAAATCATCTTTTGAAGAGATGCTTCCACAGGAAGTTCTCAAAGCATTTGTACAGGAAAACAAGTCCTCTCTAGCTTCAATCTTATCACACACCATGGGAAATGAGGACAGATATAGGAAGACCATAATAAGAAAACATTTTAGTCTTTCCTCTTCTTCAGTATTCTCGATCCAGAGCGTGCTCCTTTCTTGGCCCCTCTGACCATTCCTTTGAACTGGCCTTGGAGTTTGGCCTTTTTCCTGTTAGAGGTACAAGCAATGTTTGATCAGCTGCATCACTCATTTAAGGAGGACACATGTAAATACAGGCTTTGATCCTTATACCTGCGGTTGAGCTGGGCTTTCTTCAATGGTACATACGCATATGGGTCACACTTGCCTGCCTTCTTAACATCACCTTTTCCCTTCTGCAACAAACAAGAGATGTTTAGCAGACATTCATTTTATCTTAGTTACTAAAAATGTTCTGATGAAAATGGCTCTTCACTTCTAACCTTAGATTTATACTCTGTCCCAAACTCTGGTCTTCTATCCAGAGGCCTGTGGATTCCAATGCCACCAGCTGAGGAGTTCAAAGAATCGCAATGTACCATGATATTAGAATCATTTCTTGGGCATAGTACCATAGTAATAGCTTTATTTAAAAAAAATTTTAACACAAGTACCATGGTAATTCCACTACATTATTTGGAGTATCTTGGAATGCAATGGTATTAATATAGTTGACATTGAGTTGAGTGATACAATCAAGCCTAAGAAACTGTCTGATTAGGGATTCAGTGAATCTGAAAGTCTGTGTGTGTAATTTTGCACATCTGTACACTATACTGTTTACAGCCATACTATATTATAGGTAAATGAAAGTTAACATGCACAAGATTGAATTGAATGTCAAAAATTTTGTTGTCCTACCTTTGTATTTCATTGTAGGTTCGACATCCATATCATCATCTAGATCATCATGCATTTTCCTCTTTGGATTCTTCTTCTGTTCAACAGGGACAGAGAGAAACTAACATCACACACCGCAAAACCTTTCTGTATACTTCCCAATTCTGTCAAAGGAAGTGAAATACATAAACACCTACAGTTTTGACTCCAGCCTCTTCAAGTACATCATCCATCTCAGCACCTGAAGAGAGATATGGATATGATTGCACTGTGGTTTATTACAATTATAAATGTGAGCAATACATTTAAACACAGATGATTATGTCCCACCTTTTGCTTTATAATCATCGTCCTCCTCTTTGATGATCAGCCTTCCATCGGATGTCATCCTGAATCCATGCTCTTTTTTGATGGCCTTTTTTAGATTAGGGTTGGTGGCTAGATATATCGTGAAATAAAAATAAGCAATATATGCACAGATATGTGAATGTACTTCATCAATTTGAGTTTGAATCATGATTGAATCGAAATGGACATATCTAAAGAGCTCTTACCCAAAACTCTCTGCGCTGCTTTTGGATCAAGGAAGTTGAGTGGTTCATCAGATACGCCTTCCTTTAACCAGGCCTGGCCTTTTTTCATTGGCTTCTTCTGACCCTTTTTAGGCTTCTCATCTTCATCCGAGTCAGAGTCAGTCTCGGCCAGAATGTCCTCAATACTGCAGAGAGACAAATAAAAGTAAACGTCTACTCTCTGAAGTACATCCTGCTCAGCACCGTCAACTAAGCTTTAAAATAAAAACAAAACTATTATTAAAGCAAACTGCTTTGGAAACATTGTACCTCTCTTCTTTCACTTTAGGCTTCTCATCCTCAGTGTCTGATCCGTCCTCTTCTGTCTTGATCACGAGTTTGCGTCGCTTATTCCTGGCCTCCGTTTTACGGATGTTCACTAGAATCTTGTGTTGATCAGCCGGCAACATGCTTTTGACCAGCTCAAATCTGAACACATTTTACATTACAATTATACAAAGACACAAAAGGGGAAAAATGCATTAAGAAATAAAGGACCAAGTGGTCAGGTTTGATTAGCTGCTAAACATACCCAAATTTCCTAATCAACTTGGTGTAAATGTTCTTAAGTTTCACCCGAAAATGTCTTCGCATATCATTCATATTGCTGATGCCTTCCATCTGCAAGATGATAGGGGAAAAAAATGTAACACGGTCACTTTAATAACAGACACCTCTCAGACACTTTTTAAATGTTGAAATATGAACTTGAAAACACTCTCTCTCTTCTTCACTTACAATAACAGCAATATGGCTGGCTAAAACCTTGACATCCATAGAAAAGAGCAAGACTTTTAGGAAACCCAGAGAGGCTTTGACGACGTCTCGTGTCCTGCTCGAAAGCAGAAGACACACATTTTGCAGCAGCAGCTCCAGTGAGGACACGGCAATGGAATCTGCACATAAAGACCAGACAACAGTTTTGCTTAAAGATTATAAACATTTATTGATTCTTTACAATCCATGTATCACATTTTCTCAAGAAAAGGAGTTGTGCTTCCCCATAAAATTAAAAACAGAGCAAGGCTAGTTGTTTGATTGTTCACCAGGGGAACAAACCAGCAAAAATAGCTCAAAAGTAGTGTTTCAGTAGTGTTTCCACCTTATTTTTAAAGTAAGAATGGACATGTCTGCAGCTATTTGTAACTTTAACGTGCAATGCTTCCGGTCATGTGCCCATTACGCTGCTTTATATTATAAACTGACAATTTGTCATCATATTTTAATTAATTAATCAAACACTCTGGTTTGTAGTGCAAATAGTTATTCTTCTAGTTATTTACCTATAGCAGCAAATGAACTGGAAGTATTGCACATTCAAAGAAAATAGCTTACTTCCATCTTGCAAATTAAGGTGGATAGCAGAAGTCACTCTTACCTTTATAATGGAACACTAGTCTTGTTAAAGCCAGAACTGTGCAGGTGATCATCGTTACAGAGCTAGTTAGACCAATAAACACATGGCCTAAATACTCATTTATGGCATCTGAAAACACATTATTATAAAAGAAATTTCAGCTCATTGCTCAGCAAGATACATCTTAATAATGCAAATAAATTAATTAATTAAAAGGTTTTATTCTCACCTTTTAGGTTCCCACAAAACCTTACAAATGCATTTCCGATCTCAACTAGAAGAGAGTAGGCATTTTTGCGGGCACCAATAGACATTTCCTTAGTGCAAAGAATGACCTAAACACATTAAAAGCCCCAATATTAAAACTTTCATAAAGCATAACACTCTAATTTAAGTCTATGTTCTATACAAGACAAACCTCAGGAAGCAGAGCTGTAATAAAATCACGGTGTTCTTCATTCAGCTGCTTCACTATGTGAATCAGACACTTGAGTCTAGGCTGAAAAGTGTCAAAAAAGCACCACATATTAATCAGTTACACATTCTGTGTGTAAATATGATTACTTGGTGTTTTTCACAGCTCTCACCCGTTTGGAAGATGAGGCCGCTGTCGTCAGGCTGTCCATCAGCATTGTTTTCAGCTGCTCGAGATTCTGCAGAACAAAAGCCTTACAAGACGCACTCTCTCCTCCACAAATTTCCTCCAGCACACGGTAGGCTTTCTTCTGGATGCTAGAATCCTTGCTCTATATACATAGACAAATATTACATGAAGTACACTCATAACACAAGAGTGAAAATATGTTTTAAAATAGTAACAGGAAGATTCCAACCTCCACAAAAGGTTTAATCAAACTGAATGTCTGGGTCATGGATACTTCATCTGTAAACGGAGCCATTGCCACAATCAAGTCGATAACTGCAAGCCTACAAAATAAGAGCCACTTATTTTCCAAAGCAAGATGTAAATTAAGGTGCCATTCCACTGAAACATAGCACTTTTTAGGCTGATAGTCCAGCCACAAAAATACAGTCTCAAATTATGCATTTTTCAGGTTTTCATCTAGGTCTCTACCCTTTTCTAAGCGTCTCAAATATCTGTTGAACACATCTAGAGCCTTGTAAATAAAGACAATAAAGGTGTGGAGCTGTATTACCGTGTGAACTCAGAGTTGTCTGCACTGTTGAGTCTCTCTGATGCTTTCTGCAGAAATGTGCACACCATCTGAACCAATGGAACAAATATTCAGAACCAGCAATAAGGGCAACGGCACAAGAAATACAGTACATGCAGACTGCAAGATATTTGCAGCTCATTTGTAACATCTAGGGGAGACTGCAATAAAGTTATTCTTGCTATGACGCAATTAATTTGTTAATATGGTAAATGTATTACCGCCTGTTCTGTAATGCTCAGGTAGACCCTGATTGTGTCCAGGACAGCCATTCTAGCAGACGCCGTCTCTCCAGGTTTCGGCTGCTGACTGTAGACATTAAATAGGATGGGAAGGAAGTTCTTGGAAAATCGTTGCAATTCTGCCTTTTCCTCCTCTGCAGATGACCCAGAATAAAAAAAAATGCATTTAATATACAATCATAAATCTCAATGAGCAGTCACCAGAGAAAATATAGCCACAGAAATGAAAAAATAAATAAATAAATGGAAACAAAAAAACGGCTGACCTGTTTCACAGCTCTTGTTGATAAGAGTCCGCAAGGCCTGGCAGATGCACAGACGGAGGTCAGGGCGGTCATTCAGGGCCATACCCAGAGACCGAGCAATGCCCTTAAACGATGCCAACAGATCGGTGGGTTTAGTGCAGAACCCAGGTAACATGGTCCAAATCTGGAAAAACACATTACACCTTTAAAGCACTGGGAAAATAAGTCAAATAGATGATCCTTTCCACTAAATCACAATCCAAATGTTTCTATATATGTAATAAGGATCAGTGGGAGAAAACAGTATATACATTATTCAAGAGAGCATGAAAAAAAATTATGCAGGTTTGGAAAAGCATTATGGTGGGCAAATTATAATTTTCATTTTTGTGGGAATTATCCCTTTAAATGCAGCCACTGCATACATAGTAACAGTCAAAATGATCAGCCATTGTTTGTCAAAATATTTAGCGTACCTGCATCTGTAGAGTCTGATACACTTTAGCCATCAATTTCTGTCCTGACTGCTCCAGTTCATCAGCTGAAATATCAGAGATCGACATTTGCATATGCATATATCAACATGTAATTACGGACACCACATGACATTTCAACATGTAAACCAATGTGTGTGACCGATACATACCTGTCTGTTTAAGTTTGTTTGCCAGAGGCAAAAAGTATGAGGTGAAGTAAGCCAACTGAGTGTTTTTCACATTATCTCTTAAGACTGGGATCAGCCAGCTTTGCGGGAACTCCAAGTCATCACTGCAAAAAAACAAACATTTCACAGCATTAATAAACTAATTTTTAATTCAAAAGACTGAGATGCACCAGCAAAGTAACTCACTCTGTTCCTGTGATGAGGAGGGGCACAGCTTTCAGGACCACCTCTGGGCCCATGCTCTCCACCGCACTGCCCACAGCCAGATCCAGCTCTCCAGAGAAGGGGAACTGAGGGGTGGCCCGCAGGTCACTGAGAGACTGCAGACTCTGAGGATCACACACACATCTGTGAGTAAACTATCAATTACTTAGAAACTCACAAACTACAAAATATACTGTATTTCAGTCAACCTTTATCATAATAGGATGAGCCTGTTTTCCTTCAGCTCGGTAGAAACAGCCCAAGATCTGCAGCACAAATGGCCAAGAGGCATGAAAACGATAGGACAATCCTTCCTCCACGATACTGAAAGAGACAGAAATTAGACTTTAGCAAGACCATGCTCTAGAAAAGGATGACATTATGAAAGATGAAAGTCACAGGTAGCTCACTGAAACATCTTTAGGATGCAAGCCCCATTTCCAGCTGATGTGTTTGGTAAAACGGATCCGATCTCAGCCATTTGTGGAGCCACACACTCATTTAAAAGAGTCTGGATGGAGAAGGTAAAAGTAGCTCTTTTAAACATACAAAGAACAATAAGAAATCAAATTTCTAACAAATAACAATACATTGCTGATACACAAGTCGTGACAAACCTTCAGAGTCTGAGTCGCAGCAGAGACTACTTGTGTGTGTGGAGACAGAAGACACGACATGGTGACAGAGAAGAGGCGAGGAAGATGACCGATACTCAGAGAGCTCTGTAAACTAGAGGCCACAAATTATGTAATGACCAAGATTCCTCACAAAGGCAGCAAACAAAAGACTCAGTGCTGAAAAAGGCCTACCTGGAAAGATGAACATGGGCTTTTTCCATTACAGCAAGCCATGCCAGTAAAGGCTGCAGATCATTCTCACTTGGAACATAGTCATATAGAGCCTAGAAGAAAGGTGTTGAAAGACGTGTCAATCTACAAACTGGGAAATTAAAAAGTAGAATCACATCCTTCTGAGACCATGTGCATGTGTTTAGTGATTATCATACTCACTGTGATGATCTGTGCATTCAGTTCTGCAGACATGCTGGCAGGACTAGGCTTGCTGCTGAAGAGCTTGTGGAAAGCCTGCATTGCATTTGCTGTTACCAGCTTCAGAGAAACAGAGGCAGGTGTTAAGAATTGACAAGTCAATGAAAACTGATTGATTGATTTTAAATGAAAACGAAAATGCATGTCTTAAACTGCTCTCTTACCACATGGCTCAGGGTCATCACACGGAGAAGGGTCTCACAGCAAGATTTTACAGAGCTCAGAGGAAGAACAGACAGCAGGTCTTTTAGAAGACCAAGCACGTGCAGAGTGGTAGTGTCTTCTTTGCTGCCTTGAGACGGATAGAAAGATAATCACTCAACCATTAAGCAGAAAATTATTTAATTCTGTAAAATATAAGAAAACAAAACAGATTTGACTCCACTAAGTGTAATGGACACTAGGTGGTGCTATTGGACATTTTTTGCTGCACAACTGCCTACACAATAACTTGATGCGGTTTGATTTTCAACATTAAATTGTATGTTTTATCCAAAACTAAAATGCTTTTGAAAAATAAAATTATTAATTTACACACTTAGAGGATTAGTTCCACCAAAAATGAACAAGCAGTGAGGTATCAGCGTAAAATGGCTGTGTGAATGCACTGTTGCTGATTATCCTCATTTTATTTATTTATTGAATTCTTTTTAAATTATTTAGTGGTAGCCTCAAATGCTGAATAATTTCACCTGTTATCAAAAGCAGGTGTTATTGCTGAGTTTACTGACCTCCTGACTGCTCCAATTCTTTGCAGCAGAATTTGGCTGTGGTGGCTGCTGCTGGGTGATGGACCGGGGCATTATCAGAGAACATGAAGTCGCTGTAATGAAGGACTGAGCAAACACCCTGCTGCGCTGCTTTTCGCACCTGCAACACACGGACAATGATTATTTAGAAACCTCAAATAATCATAGTCAGTCACTCTGCAATGCGAGTACAAAAATAGTGTTTCCATACTATAACAACTAGTGGTGGATAGAATGATTAAAATCTTAAATGGCACAAAAGGAATATCAACGGTAACATTCCAACTCTGAGCGAATGGGAATCAAACAGACAGACCTTTGGTTTAGAGTGCACTGTGAAGCTCAAAAGCCCATGGTAAATCTGTAAAGTTGAAGGGTAACTCCAGACGGACAGATCCTGTTTACGCAGCAAAGTCGCTAGACAGGATATGATCTGCAAATTAATATGGCAGCGATTAGCATAGCAGCAATTAGAATATAAAAGTGCAAAATAATGAGACACAAAGCACACTTCCTCCTCAAATCACAATCTCATTACGTACATTTCCCCTCTGGTGGTCTTCAGCCATTTTAGATTAAAAAAAAAAACTTTTTTGGCACTTGCTATGAACAAAATCAATCAGGGGCTTTAGAAAAGACTAAATGGTCTTTATAAAGTCACAATTTAAAGTCACAAATTAATAAGAATAGGAAAAATACATTGCAGTACTTTGAGGCACAATTTACAATCCAGCCATGATGAAGTCTTTGACAATATCTAATCTACCTTCCATGAATTACATTTTAAATACCTTTGATTTATTATCAACTAGAATATTGTATTAATTGAAAATTGAATCCTTACCTAAAATATTAGAGGTGAAAATTGTCTAGCACCATGAAATCCTCTCAAAATACAAAATAAACAATATGACCGAAACAAAATACAGCCCATTCATTTCATTAAAAAACACAAGCTTCTGCTGAGAATCAAAGTGTTAGATTCATGAGAAGAGTGTACAAACCCATCGCAGACAGGACAAAGAGTCAGTATTGGCTTGGTTTGACATGATATCTATTAAAGCCTTGGCTGTGTCTGAGAACTTCTTCTTAAGCACTGCCACAGGCATCCTTGAAAAGATGAGCAGAACATGTACTTATTTAGATTAACAGCTAAGGCAATCCGAATTCCTTCCTATGCTGTTGTTTATTTGACTCATGACACGCCACTCACCTTTTCATGACCAGGTTTAGGAGGTAGGCAACAGCTGCCAGAGATTCACTGCTGTCTACAGCTTCGAGTGTTGTCATCTGCCAATTGAAAAATGCAAAATGAAAAGACATTCATAGATTGATCCACAGAAAGTGCACTTTTAAGCATTTCGACACAACCAAGTCGGTATGAAACAAATTGATTTCATGGTGACTTTAATTTACCAAGGCTGCAAAGTACTCCGTCTCTGTCTCCTTTCCTCCCTGAGACCGAATCACTTCGGTTACAGCCGCCAATACAGCACAGATCTGTAGAAAATGAAGACATTCATTATACATGATGTGGTTTCAACTTAAAGGAATATTATAAAAATATAAATAAGTAAATTCCTCTCCCTTAGGCAATCCAAAATGTAGATAAGTTTTTCTTCATCAGAACAGATTTAGAGAAATGTAGTATTAAATCACTTGCTCACCAATGGATTCTCTGCAGTGAATGGGTGCTGTCAGAATGAGTCCAAACAGCTGACAAAAACATCACAATAATCCACATGACTCCACTTCATGTTTGTAATAAACAAATAGATCAAGACGTTTTTTAACTAAAAAAAATATTGCTTCCGGCTAAAATATTGCGTTAGTGAAAAGGTAATCTCGCCTGAATCAAGACAGAAGTATGCACAGATGAAGCACTGTTTAAAAGCAACAATTTTTGATGTGAGAGGACAACGGGGAACGGACCTTTTCACTGAAGGAAACATTATTATGGATTATGGATAGGTAGGTCAGAAGTGAATGTTTAAAGATAATGCCTTAATAATGGATTTTTTTCTTACTAACATGCAGATTTTCACTTCATAAGAAGTTAATGGATAGACTGGAGTTGTGTGTATTAATTGTGGATTATTGTGATATTTTTAGCAGCGGTTTGAACTCATTTTAACGGCACCCATTCATTCATTCACCCACTGGTGAGCAAGTGATGTAATGCGAAATTTCTCCAAATCTGTTGAAATGAAGAAACAAACTCATCTACATCTTGAATGGCCCGAGGGCAAGTAAATTCAGCAATTTCATTTTTGGGTGAACTTTTCCTTTAACAATATTCTAGTAATAATAGCTTATGGTGCAGCTCTCTGGCCATCAAACTGAATACAAACCTCTTTATGTGCTGCAGAGTTTGACTCCCAGTAGCGCTGTACTTTTCTAAAAGTGAGGTTGGAGCAGTCCGACAGTCCACTAAGAAAAGTCCCAGAGGTTTTCTCTGTCAGGGCTTTATCTTCCATGGCATCTCCTGCTTCCATGGCATCGCTGCTTCTCTGCAGAGATCCTGCCTGAAGCTCATTGTGGAGTTTCAAGGCATCTACTGTCAGATCACTTTTTTCTGTTTAAATATAGACAGAGGTCTGGTGAATCTCAAGTTCACATCAACCAGACCAGCTAAACACATTGTTATGACATACTAGTCACGAATACAGTCAAAACATCGGCAGTCCAACTAACTGTCTGAAATTAAAAAGACACTATGATTTAAACTACTCTTCAATAAACCCGAAATTAAATTAGTCGTCGCCCTCCAAATTAGGGTTGGGTATTGTTTGGGTTTTTTTCGATACCAGTGCCAAATCGATACTTTTAAAACAGTTCCGGTGCCTGAACCAATACGTATTAAAGAATAGAGAATGCTAGTGTTAGAGGCTCTTTTTTCTTTATAAATAAAACGAGTAGTTAGAATAGAAATAGAATAGGGAGTGCAAATGTTAGAGGATTAAGTTTTTTAATAAAAAAAAAAACAAGCAGATAAAATTAGAAGTAGCATTAGAATAGAGAGTGCTAGAGTTAGAGGGTCAAATGAAGATGAAAGAGATGTGTTTTCAGCCGTTTCTTGAAAATATGAAGGACTCATCTGCTTAGATTGAGCTGGGCAGGTCATTCCACCAGGAGGGAACAGTTAATGTAGAAGTCCATGAAAGTTTTATCATAGGTAGAATGCAAAATGTTTCAATACAAGCATTTCAGTCAAATGTAATTTATGCAATATTTCAAACCTTTAACCCACT
>NW_015554073.1:906140-930037 GCF_001515605.1 Sinocyclocheilus anshuiensis
GAAATCGAAAGTGAAAGTAAACAGCGCAAACGCTCATTCAAAAATATTTAAATACACCGCATCCTGAGAGCGGTTCCCTGATGCGCCAAAATTATATACAATGTTTTAAGGAGTGGACACGAAAATCGCGTGAGCGAAACACATGTTGCGGGAGCAGGCGGCAATGGTCAGAGATTCAGCGGGAGTGAGATTAAGAAAACAGCCGAATCCCGGATATTTTGGGCAATTAAGAAATCCCGGCCGGACGCATTTTTGTAGGTCCAAAAAGAGGACATGTCCGGGGAAAAGAGGATGTATGGGTCACCCTAATTTATAATCTATTGCTAATCGATGTATTCTTTTTAAAGTAGCATATGGAACATATTTTCAGCATCATTCTGTGACAAGAAGCCTCATCAGATCACAAAAGGAAGCATCTGACTGGTGTTGTGGAGTAAAAAGGTTATAATGTTCTCTTTTGTTGGACAACAGGTTTAGAAATGTGAATACAAGGGAGGTTTAGCATTAGGCATTTTAATTTAAGCATGTTTAGCTTAGTTAACGGAAGGCTACGTGCTGCCATCAGAGCAAGTGTAACTTAATTACTGCATTCACGCGCTCCTCGGATGCTCGCATTTCCCGAGTTGTGCTTTTAAGTCGGAATGTGAAAACAACATGGACACTCTCGTTACCACAAAGATGTGTTGGATTTGTATTATTAGATGTGCGGTGCCAGTGATGCTTCTTACGTCCGTTTCGAAGAACCGGAGGAAATATTTCAATCGATCGCTCAGGCATGGCACCGAAATGAGGCACCGAAATCTGCGTTCGGATTCGGTTCACATACCGGTTACATAGGTACCGGTGCCATATTGGTACCGGGTTTCGGTACCCAACCCTACTCCAAATGAACCAAGCATGATTTTTTTTTAGCTTATTTACGAAGTTCGACCAGCTAACGTTACCCACGTGTTGTCAGACAGGCCAAAGTCTTACCAGAGGGACGGCTGAAATATCGACTTCTCGCGGCCTTTCGATAGCGACTTGTCTCCGGATTGGAGTCACTACTGTGCCCCTTCTTCCATCGCCTGATTTTCTGGGCTGTTCCGGATCGAAGTTTTCCGGACTTCACCATTTTAGCAGGTGAAAATCCTTACAGTGCTGCCGTCACGCTTGTCTCTCCAGTCTGACTCTGCGTGTCGCGCTTAGGCTTGCGTCATCAGCGGGCGTCTTCTTTGGTGGGGGTCGCATACCGCCATCTACTGAGCATTAAAAAATAAACTCACGAGTTGCTTTTATGTTCCTGTCACACTGTTCCTAATTGAACTTTGAACCGTTTTAATTATTATTCCTGCTCCTCGATCACTATGTAAGAGATGAACTTAAAATTAACGGTAACCTGAAATTTCTAATTCTTTTATTACTTTAATATGTTCTCTTTCATATTTAAGAGATAGCATTTAAACAAGTTCTACTGTCTCAACTTCCAAAAATTCACCACATATAATTAAAGACCATTTTGTCTACTTTTTCATTTCCCTTAATTCCAACATGGGCTGGCACTCATATAAAATATACTATACTAGTTTCAATTTGCTTCATCTTGTATATTATTAAAAGATCAAAGGATAACAAAAAGGTTTCCACTTACTCACACATGACAGGACATATGATAAGCTGATATTAGGAAAATAAACCAGAGTTTGTCAGTCAGACATATATATTTGTATGTTGTTTATTAAAATATGGTGTTAAAAATAAACATTTCTCTGGTATTTACACTGACACACATTCTGACATGTTTTAAAATTGCTATTTAATTTCATCACATCATATTAAATAAATCTTCTCTGTTGTGATTGGCATTATGCCACAAATGATGTTAACAGAATTTCTCTCGTATTCACTTAAGACAATTCGTAAATGAAGCCAGTCAACCTTTCAATCAAAAATTCAGTTAAAAAGACACCTTTGACACAGTATAAAAATCTGTCAAATGTAATAAAAACTTGTGAAATGTTGACAGTGAGAAACTGTTAAATATTACAATATGCAGTAATTGTACATTTTAGACCTAGTTGTTTTGTTTTTCAACATTGATTACAAACCGTATTCATTTAAAATTAATTTTTATTAGAAATGATTAACCTGTCTGTCCTGCAATAAATGATAAAATCATGTCTACAAACAAATGTATACAAACAACTTCAGCATATGAACACAGGTTGTTTTTTTACACATAACACAGATACGTAAGAGTCTCATAACAGTCTATGATTAGTGCCCTAATAAGATTTTAAAAATCCATACGCTCTGTAAATTTAAAAGAGTTCTGCTCAGTAATGGACAGCAGACTGAATCAAGGATCAAGTCAAATGATACCACATAGAATATGGAAATTAATATCCACACAACATATGTAGGGATATTAAAACCAAAAAGGCAAGGTATCTAATTTAATATTATACATTTAGTATGCTACAATTATGGATTGTTAAGCATACAGTAAATAAAAAGAAACTTAAGAACTGATTTTGCAAAATCTTGTGAATATACTCTCCAATTGCTGTGGAACTATATTAATGTTTTACACATGCTTATATGCATGTATATTTGACCTTTTCAGCTCCTCATAGGTTAGAAAAAGTAGACATTTCTGGAAGAAATGTTTGTGCTTAATATTTAAAAAGCACAAGTGTTGAAACTCACACCTGATCAGTGACTTTATATAATAAAAACATAGGTTTGAGTTCATTGAGTCCCAGTTCAAAGATTTGTGTTTAGTTGGGAACAATGGGCTGACTAACAATGACCTGTATTACAAAGTCCTTCTGGATCTTGGTGTCTTGTAAATGTGTTTTATCCGTGAGTAGCTTTCCAGAGAAAAACCATCGCTGGTGGGCAGTATCAATGTCTTCCTGAATTTGAAGCTGTTTTTTCAGCTGACGAATGGAATCGGCCATCGTGGCACTGAGGCGAAGGTCTTTTCCGCTGGAGAGACGCACCTTCAGCTGGAACTCCTTCTCCTTCTTCTCCTGTAGCTCAGAGTTTTCAGACACATTATGATCGTTGCACTTGGACACCAGGTTGACTGGAGGAGCCAAGCAGTATGCAGGGAGCTGATAGCGGTTCCCCAGTTCATCATAGCACTCCATAAGGGACCCTGAAAGAGCAAAACAAAAGCTCCAATTCAGCTCAAATGCTGTTGTCATTAAACCAAATGTGTATATTTAGTATGTGTATATGTATGTATATTTATATGTATAAACTTGGGGTAAGTAAGATTTTTTAAAGTCTCTTATGGTAAACATTATTACGATTTAATTGAACTGTTTTCTATTTTAATATATATGACCCTGGACCACAAAACATAAGGGTAAATTTTTCTAAACTGAGATTTATACATCATCTAAAAGTTGAATGAATAAGCTTTCCATTGATTTATGGTTTGTTATGATAGGACAATTTTTGGCCGAGATACAACTATTTGAAAATCTGGAATCTGAGGGTGCAAAAAATCAAAATATTGAGAAAATCGCCTTTAAAGTTGTCCAAATGAAGTCCTTAGCAATGCATATTACTAATCAAAAATTAAGTTTTGATATATTTACAGTAGAAAATTTACTAAATATATTCATGGAACATGATCTTTACTTAATGTCCTAATGATTTTTGGCATAAAAGAAAAATCTATAATTTTGACCCATACAATGTATTTTTGGCTATTGCTACAAATATACATACCCCAGCGACTTAAGACTGGTTTTGTGGTCCAGGGTCACATATTTTAAAATGTAATTTATTTCTGTGATTACAAAGTTGAATTTTCATCAGCCATTACTCTAGTCCTCAGTGTCACATCCTTCAAAAATCATTTTATTATGCCGATTTGATGCTCAAGCAACTTCTCTTATTATTATCAGTGTTAAAAATGGTTAATATTTTTGTGGAAACCGAAAACAAATCAGGAGTCTTTGATAAACAGCACTTATGGGGAAAAAATTGTAACATTATAAATGTTTTTATTGTCACTTTTGATCAATTTAAAGCAATTTCTTGAATAATTATTGCATTAATAATTCCATTAAAACCAATCGAATGATAATTATAAACATTTTGTAAGAAAATAAAGTTGTATTACATTTACAAAATACAAAACGGAAATATTTTCACTAGATCTGTGTATTAAAATGCTGTTTAAATGTTTACCAAGAGGCAGTGTGATGCTGGCTCCATCTACAATAGCCTGCGCCAGTTCATGGTCGTTACATTCAATCGCTACAGCTGCAGCTTTCAGTGCATCCCAGATCTCTTTACGGCCATCAAAAGCTGGGGCCGTGTCCCAGAATTAATCTCTTTTACTGCACAGTCGGCCCTCTGTCATAGGATATTAACTTTTCCACTTGGGCTCGCAAAAATGGTTCTGATTTCTTTTTAAAAACAAGGGCAGCAAATACGTCTTACATAGTGCATGTGACATCACAGCTTTTGCCCAAATGAGATTCAGTGGACCTTTCCAAGATTTTCCATGCTAGAAGCTTCTCTTTGACATGTAGCAAAGATTTCTAAGCAGTTTAAAACTACTTTTCCTTTAAATGAACTATGACGCTATACGGATCAAATGTAAAAATGCAATAAAAATTAGCATCTAAACAACAACCTAAATCCCAACAGTCAACCCAGCCCAGCTCAATGTTGACTAAAGACGAAGAGCTCATGTACAGTAGGTCAAAGGGAAATCCCTTTGAAGGCTATTGGCTCAGACCATAAGTGGCTGAATCATTTGTACACAAACAAAACGTGACAGAATCGCCGCACAGATTTCAAAAGAAACATACTGTAAATGCTTTGAATCTTCATCACAATTGTAATAACCCTGCTTTCGAGTCAAAGCAGCTGTCACTGCGACACACTGGAAAAA
The DNA here is from genome assembly GCF_001515605.1 of Sinocyclocheilus anshuiensis. Lineage (NCBI taxonomy): Eukaryota > Metazoa > Chordata > Actinopteri > Cypriniformes > Cyprinidae > Sinocyclocheilus > Sinocyclocheilus anshuiensis. Next base: position 911,041 of record NW_015554073.1, read on the forward strand.
ACTAAACAAATTATTTATAGTGTCTGAGATTAAAGACTTAATCGGGCGATGCAAATCAGGATTTAGTGGCCTCTTTCCCATCATGCATCACTCCTAAATCCATCAAGTCCAAGTCCATGATGCACTGTAATAAACCAGCATGTTTAACACACAGTTAAAGTAATACTGTAATTCCACGCACACAAAAATCGAGCTGACTGTGTAAGTCATCAAACTAAACACGGCCAGTCCATCTAACATCTTGCGAACTTCCTTTTTAATTACTAAATACAGGCGATTAAAATGCTCATTTAATTTGGCTTCCAATGGCAGGGAACTTTGGTGTTACAGAACAGGCGTGACCGAAAACCTGCCAAACATTTCTTTAGATTTAGGGTCTTATACTAACAAATAAGTAGGCTACTGTTTATCAACAACCTCAGCAGTTGTAGTATCTCTAACCATACACTGCTAATAATTGTGCGCTGTATGCTACTTACTTTTCAGCACAACTGTTATCGTTGGTTGATAGTCTCTTGAGTTTGCAACTCCCATGGTCTGAGCAGTCAGTTATTCCTCTAACCAGTGAAAAGTTACTGCACAGTCGCTCCTATGACTTCATGCCGGGGTTTGAGAGACAATCAACTCCACATGCGCAGTGCTATAAATTGTCCTGTCACAGCAAAACTCATGACACTCCGCTAGTAGCTTAGACCAGTTTCTTGCAAAATGTACACGCCCATCACCTGTTTTCTGAATCTAAAAATAACAACTGAACAAATATAAATCAAAGCAGATCACCAAGATATCTTCTAGCAGCAAGAAATAGACCTTGCTTTTACAATCCCTGGCTTGGGTTTAGATGTATGAGTGACTTTTTACAACAAACCTAATCCAGTCAACTCTATTTTAGACCAGGACGGATAGTCAAAAATAAACCGTAAATCCCAGGAATGTCTAGAGCAGGTGCATCCAAGCGATTCCACAAATACATCTAATCTAAAATGTCCCAATCTTAATGGATTTCTAGGTAAAGGAATAACATTTTAGCATTTAAGCAGACAAGAAGTTTATATAATATCCTATATGTTAATCTTCTTTGCGCTGTGCCATCAAAATTAAGTAATTCAAGGAGACTTTCTTTCATGTTGGTTTGCTTAAGAAATCAATAACATTCTTTAGAGTTACTGCAGGGACTTATGGGTTCCATAGTGTAAGACCTGCCCTTGTACAACAAAGAAAATGTACCCTAAATGCCCATTTTGAAATGGTGCCTAGAGATATTTAAGATGATTTTGGTATTTTCAAAATGGGGTCCAGGGACCCCCAAGGGGGCACAAGGAAGTGCATGGAAAAGTTTAGATAAATAGGAGTAAAAAATTTAAAAATAAATCAATTAAAATAATATTAAAACAAATAAATATAACCTTAAAATAGATTAAAATAAATAAATTAGTAAATAAAAAAAAATCTAACAGTACAGTACTAATTTTTTTTTTTTATTTAATATAAATAGTTTTCAAATAATAATTAAGACATTAATATTAATTTATAATACAGGAATTCTATGGATTCCTTTACAATTTTAGTATGGGGGTCTCATGTACAAGGTCATATTTAGGAGTCCATGACATTTAAAAATGTTTTTAAAATAGAAAAGTTATTATAATAGAAACGTTAATAATAATAAATATCATAAAATATCTAAATATTAGAAATATCAAAAATAAAAAAAAAATCAGAGTAGGACAAATAAGTTTCCTCATTCAAGGAACACCACAGCCTAGGCATTCACACTATTTGCAACTAGGATTCCTCACAGATGAAGCCTTACCTCCTCCTTTGGTGCTGTATCTGGATGCATTCCTGGAGGACAAGTGAGACCTTTGTCGTATCACTCCAAAACAACTTCCCATCACTCAAACTAACTCACATCAGGACCAAGCTTCAGACGCCTGGATGCCCGAATAAATGCATTTCTACAGTCCTAGTCAATGACGTTAATAAATGATATTTTGTTTTTGCATAAGAAAGATTTGATCTAGTTGAATATTATTTTAGGTTATCAGATGTGTTGCTGTCCGAGGGCAGACACAAGCACGTTGTATTCCGCTGAGTCGACATTTGCCTTAAGCTGATCCAAGAAGACACAGTTATCACACTAATGAAGTCAGTAGACAGTTAATACAAATCTAAACTTGATATTAAATTATCCTCTGAGTTCAACACACACATACTTCCCGATGTAGTCCACACTCAAATCCCTAAAGAAGAATAAATCCGTGTAGAGCTCTAAACGATGAAATCGGTGAACTAGCTAAATCTGCGACTAGAGGGCGCTCTTGCACATTATCGTGAGCAAGCGCTCCATGGAGAAACAGCAGAAATCCAATATGTATTAAAAATTATTATTAAATAAAATGCATATTCATATATATTTTCCCAAACACTACACCAGTTACTGTTGCAACAATAAAACTGTAGTTATTTGCTATTAATCACCACTGACCTGGAGGGTAAAAAAAGAATATGAAATGGTGAAATGATGGTACACTGCCATCTAAAGGCAGCAATATATTTAATGCACAGTGATGCATTTATAGATGTTAACAAAAATCTAAACTGTAAGATGATGAAACAAGACATTTATTTAACATAAAATAAAATTCTAGGCAAGTTTCTTCAGATGTGGTTGACTTTGGAAATGAAGTATTGGATTTCAGTGCATTTAAATAATGATACTGTAAGTGATACAAATAATGAGTTAAAAATCATATTTACATAATCAAACATTAAGCCCCACATGGCTACAAACCCTGCTTTAAAGGAATAGTTCACCCAAAAATGAAAATACTGTCATCTTTTACTCACCCTCTACTTGTTCCAAACCTGTGTGAGTTTCTTTCTTCTGTTGAACACAAAAGAAGATACCTTTTTGGTAACAGTTGACAGTAGGCACTGACCTTCATAGTATTTTTTTCCATACTATGGAAGTCAATGGCAACCGTTAACTGTTTGGTTACCATCATTCTTTAAAATATCTTTTTTGTGTTCAACAGAAGAAAGAAACTCACACAAGTTTGGAACAAGTGGAGGGTGAGTAAATGGTGACAGTTTTTTCATTTTTGGGTGAACTATCCCTTTAAGCACAGTATCTTCCATAGATCGCACAGACAACTGTCATGATTTCATTATAAAATATTGATAGAAACATCCAAAATATGCATGGTATTTTTTGGAGGGCAGCCCTTTCATTTGGCCAGAAAGAGCAAAAGTCCCCCAGTGAGATCACTGTCTAAATCTGGGCTCTGCAGACTCCTGTGTTCCCAGGGCTCTGGTTCTGCATTCAGCCTTGGCACAGCGGGTGAGGCTCACCCTGATGAGCATGTTGGTCATCGCCAACTAAGGCAGTCAAGTCTTTAATGTCTCAGACTGGCATCATGTCTTTTTTAAGAGGGTAAATGTCCCATGTCAGTCCGTCACCATATGGGGTGTGTCCAGAGGGCAGGAGAACACGAGTCAGCCAATGACTGTGAAGACGATTATAATAATTTACATTAAAATCACAGCTTACAGACTGCAGAATTTGACTAAGAGCATGTAAAATGTGTAATTATACCTTCTCTTTTCTACACCAAAGAACACCTTCCAGTTGTTAAGTTTACCATAATTAAAAGGATTACGATAGACCTTTAAAAAGAGAGAAAAGGTCAAATCATAGATCAAAAATAATTATAAAATGTGTTATAGTTTTGACATAGTTACCAGAGATCAAACAATAGGAAGAAAATTAATTCCAATCAGTTATAAAAGTTCAGACTTTTATAACTTACCTTTCCACGTTTTGCCAAACGTTTGGCCTCTTTGTTGTTTATATGGCGTTCAATGCTGGTTTCTCCACGGGTGATAAGTACAGCATGCCACAGTGTGAGAGCTCCTAGGGCGACTGACACTGTGCTGATGGAAAAAACAGCAAACATAACAAAAGATGTGAGTCTATGGAAATAGTAAAACCAGTATTGGGGTTTTACTATTTATAATAGACTATTAGTTATAATAGACTACCTTGTAAGAACCCACATGTAGATAACACTCTTGTGAAACATTCTGTCTTTGTAGGTGTATGGAGGTTGTGAAATTTCCTTTGTCCATTGAAGCATCAGAAAAGCAAAAAATATTTTACATTATTCAAAATATAATGCATAATAATAAATATAATTTACATTAATAAAATATAGCAATATACTTGAAGATAATTTTATAAATATAAAGATTTAAAATATTATGTGAATACTGAGTTATATGAGTGCAACTACTGTATGTTATTTATGCATACATACTAATGTTCAAATATTTGGGTTTAGTAAGATCTTTTAATGCTTTTTTAAAAAAGTCTCCTATGCTCACCAAGGCTGCAATTATTCAATTAAAACACAGTAAAAACAGTAATATTGTGAAATGTTATTACTATTTACAACAACTGATCTATTTGAATACATTTCAAACTAAAATGTATTCCTGTGATAGCAAAGCTGAATTTTCAGCAGCCATGACTCAAGTGTCAGATGATCCTTCAGAAATCATTCTAATGTGCTCAAGAAATATTTCCTGTTATCGTCAAACTAAAAACTACACATGTGCAATGTTTCTGATTCATTGCTCCAAATGGAAATTGTAACGCACCAGATAGTACCAAGCAGAGCTTAAAAAGTCTAAAGTTCACCAGTAAATCCCCCTCATCTAATTGTAAGTAATACTCATTTAAATATGCGCTGTTAGCATTGGGATAGGGAAGGTCAGAAATAATTTGTTGGTTTTCATAGCATGCTGTTTGTTTAAGAGCGTTAAATAATGAACCGTGATACAGAAAACAAAAATTACAGCTCTAGAGCCAAAGCAACAGCAGGAAAAACGACTTGAGCCACCTGTACTCCCTTCCCAGCCACGCCTTCTGACGGGACAATGCCGATGAGAAACCCAATCCCTGTCACCGGGACACCCTGTTTCTCCGCTTCCAAGTGTCTGAATTGCTATGGAATGGCAGAGAGACAGCTGGCAGTTAAAACATTCCCACTACACCAGACTTTAAGAACAGAAAGAGAAAAGGAGAGACACAACCATTCAGAAAGAGAGAAGTTATCTACCTTATTCATTAGAATAAGTAAAGGAAAAAACAATGCCCACCTAGGTCTTTTTCAAGCTTCAAAATGTTATGATACAAAGACCGAGCTAGACTAAATGGAAAAGAGCAAAGACAAAACAACAAATGTATAAAAAAAACAAAGCCTTACATCTATGGCATTGTATGCATCGATAAACAGATTGCGACCGCTGATGCTGCAATACATGCAGCCCAAAGTCAAAAAGACACAAAAGGAGAAGAAGTAACGATGATTGTAATGGCCAACACAGTTGTTAAGCCAAGCTGAATATCAATAATTAAGGACTTAACTACACAGAAGTGGAAAAAGATGAATTGCATCTGGGCTGTTAAAGGAATAATTCACCAAATTTAATTTCAATTCTATCTAAATTCAATTTAAATGTAAATTTGATTGTTACTTACTCACATTTGAGTCATTCTAAAACCTTTACTACTTTTGTTCCCCTGTGGAACGCAAAAGGGAAACTGGAGAGCAACAATGCCTGTCAAGCTTTTCAGCTGCCTTGTCACAATTTTTCCAACAGGGATTTTTAAATAAAGTCTTTGTTAAAAAGTTATAAGCCATTAACAAATCCAACTAGCTACAAGGCAATTCATAATATTACAAATTTTGATTTGAAGCAAAAAAGTATTTGAAAATTGGACAAAAATACAATGGTACAAGTACTTAAAGAAATACTTCAGTTAAACATAAAAGAAGATATTTTGACCTCCATAGTAGTTTTTCCTATTCTTTTTTATGTTCAACAGAAAATTTTCACTTTTGGGTAAACTATACTTTTAACGGTTTTAATCAGGGAAATATCTACAATACCATGAAGAATTTTAAATGACAATCATAACAAAAAGCAATGGATAATTATAAAACTACTGATTTAAAGATGTTGAATATGTATATAGAAAGAATATATTAAATGTTTATTGCAAAATGAATATTTTTATATTTTTTATATTACATATTAAAGTGTTCTTTTGGGGCAATCTGTTTGTTAGTTTCTCTGATTAATATGGATTTTCTTTCTGAATCATGGGTAAAGTAGATTTTCCACAAGGAATTTTGTTAGTAAACATGATTATTAAAAAATATTTATGTTCAAATAATGTGAGCTGATGGATTCAACAAAAGTAAACAACCTTGTAGCTCACAGTAGGTTTTGTAAGTTATCATTTAAAAAAAACTGTTGAATTCTATTCTGAAAACTGTTCTTGTCAGTCTTTTCCATGCAGTTATAATAAATTAATGCAATACAACTTGTGTATAGTTTGCAACAACATGAATCTGAATAAATGATGACAGAATTGTCATTTTTGGATGAACTATTCCTTTAAACTGAATGTTTAACTAAAAAAACATAGCCAGTATATAAGAATTTTAGAGTAAAATAAGACCAAATGGGTGCACTATTTACAAAATGTATGGTGATTTAAAAAGGATACGGCAATGATGATCCATTTTTAGAATACATCTGTAGAGAAAGATACAGGGATGTTGATACATGTGAGTTTCTTACAATAATATTATTCAATGCAGCTGACACTGAGTCACCAGTCAGATTTTATAAGCCTGTTAGGACAGAGAAAACTGTGTGTCTCTTACGTTTTACAGATGCCACAGTGATGACTTCGTGCTGGTTTAGGAATGACACACTTTTTACAGAATGACACAAACGGGACCTCGTTTTTCATCTGAAACACAATGTGAAAGAAAGAAAGAGGAACTGTCATGTCAAGAATGACATTGAACACACACTTCTGGTGTGTGTGTGTGTGGTATGTGCACACTTCTTAAAGGGTGCCAAACCTTTGGAGGGTATCCAGGAGGAGTGTTTGTGGCTTTGTAGTAATGGAAGACAATCATGACCAAGATCCAATTCCCGTAACAAATGTGCCACATCATCCAGCCAAGAGAGTACGTTTGGAGGACCAACGGTAGAAGGCAGAAGTATGCGATGAAAACCACAGAACTGGTAAGAGCTACTACTAAAAACACAAAAACCTTAAGAGAACAGAAAAAGCGCAGAGTGTAAGAAAAACAAACCGACATTGCAACAAAACAACATGATGGTAATTGTGAGATTTACCATTCCAAACCATCGTGTGACAACCTCCACCGTCCAAAACACTGGTTCAAGGATGCAGTCCAGTACCACTTCAGAGTTAGTGAGCGAGTTAAAATAAAGGGATTTGAAGATCAGTTTGATGTAGCTCACAGGCTGCCTCAGTCTTCTGGGCATGCGACTGCGACTGTGTCTGCCACATCCGCGCATGCATCGCAGCAGCAGGTGCATGACAGTAGAGCAGGGACGCATGTTCAGCCCCTGTAAAGACAAGATCTTATCTTTTAATAACCTGTTCGAACATCCTGAATATCGGCACAAGCAAGTTCCTCTGCATACGGCCTGCAATTTGCTCACTGACAATTGCCCTCATGCTGAACCTGTAAGACAATTAGATTGATCAAGTATCCTTCTAAGCAGATGGTGTGGATTGATATAAACCAATAATGCAAGCATGGTTTAGTTTTCTGATACCCCTGAATTATCTAACATAATACAAATATACGAAAGGTTGATGCCCTCTTTTGTTCAGTCTTTAGAAAGCAGCATACTTTACATGATTGCACTGATAATAACAATGCACCTACAACACCCTGCCCTTTTAAGTTTACTTAGGTTTAGAAATAAAACTCAGGGATGGTTAGGCTAGTGACTAATGCATCTTTCCGTGGATTTGTAGTTGTAATCAAACCATTAATCTTATTAGAAATGTTTCAAGCCATCCCTTAAAGAGGCGCTGGATGTGAATTTAGATTAATATATACATAAACAAAGATCTGGGATGATGAAGAGAAACTTTATTTATTTAAAAACGTAAGGCAAAACACAAAATCAGTGGCAAGACAATACATTTATTAATCATATAGGTGTGTCCCCAGTTAGAATTCAAAAAATGTTAATGCTAGCACTGCATGCCCAGACGTTGTCAAATTGAGACATGTGAGCGACGACGGATCTGGACAGTCTACATTCCGGTCACACTAGTGAATGTGGAGGGAACACCACCACCCATATGATATAACATTGTAATTGTGACAGACATAAGCAGAAAGAGATGTAATAGTTATAGTGGCCAGTAGATACTGTAAGATTTGTGTAAAAATGGTCAACATCATACACCATCCCCCCCATGTCATAAACAGACTATAATCTTAGGGACAGATCGTGAGTCTGTGCCTCTAAAATGATCATTAAGAGAAATACACTCAAAGATATTGTTAAGTTAGTACATCACAGTGTCAAAATGAAATATCTACAATATATAGTTACATATATAAATATACTATCTATCTGTCTGTCTGTCTTTCATTTATCTATAATCTGTATCATTAAGAGAAATACACTCAAAGATATTGTTAAGTTAGTACATCACAGTGTCAAAATGAATGTAAATATACTATCTATCTGTCTGTCTGTCTTTCATTTATCTATAATCTGTCCAATACACACTCATATATAGATACATAAATATACAAATATACGTATATATATATATATATATATATATGTCTCTGTATACCGCACAAGGATGAAACAAAGGATAACAGTGATGTTTAGTACCTCGACCTGACTGAATCAAACAGCAAGAGCTAAACATCAAAGAGCACAGCATGGCAGAAATTTGTACAATCGGTTGTCTTACCTGCCCAAGATCTTCTCCTAAAACTGCGATAAAATCAACTCATGATACCGTTGAATGTTTATATATATATATATATATTGGCACAGACGGAGATAAATAATTGGAAGCAGCAGTTTCTATCCCTTTGATTTCATCTGCTGTCTGTCTGTCTGTCTGACGCTCAGGGATGTGAGCTCAGCTGTCACGCTGAGAATTCTGGGAATTGTAGTTTAAGGCGCAGAAAGCGGAAATATTATCTGGGAATATTTTTATAATGTATATTTTTATATTATTAATAATCAAAATTACGTTATATTGTGTGGTATTTAATGAATTAATGGCATTTAGGTTCTATTTTTATAGGATTTAAGACAAACTGCACCAGGGAATTGTGGGAATTGCAGTTTGATTCATGTCCAAGTCATTTTCGCGAATCGGTTCTTTCGAAGGAACGGCTCAAGAAACAATTCAGTGATTCTTTTACGTCCGAACGTAATTGCTGCTAACTCACAATAATCTAACTCACAAATCTAACTCACAATAACCATGAACTTATTTAAAACGCGATTATAATTTGCATTTACATTGCTAAAATAATGTACACCTATTGGCTGAAAATGCAGTTTAAATAACTCGGACCTATTTCTGAACCTGTTCTGTTCAACCAATGCATTGAAAAGATCCGACTCAAAAGAACAATTCGTTCAGGACTCGGATAACAATAGTAGATGTTCACACGTGCTAAGGGCACTGAGTGGGTCGAAATAGTACAAGAGATGGCATTCAGTTTCAACTTCGATATTCCTTTACAGACAAACGAAACAATCGATAAAGAAAACAAAGACGACAAAGCAAAAGAAGTGGCTCTTAAGTGCTCGGTAAGGGAATTTATTATTGGCATGTTAAAACCCGCTATATCTTGGCTAATGCTGCAAGACAGCTGACTGTAAAATCTAAAATTATGCTTGAAATGTACAGCACACTTTAAATTCTAGGACTATATGATATTCCATTTTAACAGTTAATGTGAAAGCGTAAATCAACAATATGTGGGGGTATTTACTCAAGCTTACACCCCATGTTGTGATTGCATCTGTCAAGATCATATGCACATTGTATTCTTTCCATAGGAAGTCAGTGCAACTGTCCCAAAGAAGATAAAGGATGCTGTGGAGCACCAACCTTTGTTGGATCCTCTAACCCAAATTGAGAACTGGGTGCCTGAAACCATCACTATAGGTGCCCTGCCTCCCCTGCTCTGTCTCAATGAATCAGTGTTTGAGAAGACTGCTCCTGAACGAGAGGACAGTGAGGAGATACTGGCCAAAACACTGACTCAAAACTCAGACCTCATCTCTGGAGTCTATGAGGGTGGACTTAAGATATGGGAATGCACTTACAATCTACTTGAGTACATTGATGATGAAGGAGAGACCTTCGCTGGGAAAAGAGTGTTAGACTTAGGCTGTGGAGCTGGTCTACTTGGCATACTTGCATTGAAGAGAGGAGCCAGCAAAGTTGATTTCCAGGATTATAACAGCACTGTGATAGAGCAGTTAACAGTGCCAAATGTTTTTCTCAATTGTGAAGATGATGAAAATGAAGAGAAAAATAGCAGCCCACCGTGTAAGAGAAAAGCCCTGATTGCAACAGAGAAATTACAAGATCGTTGTGGTTTCTTCTCAGGCGACTGGAACTCTTTTCTCACACTTATGCAAAATAAAACCCCATCACCGAAATATGACATTATCTTCACATCAGAAACCATATATAACACGGACTACTACTCTTCACTTCATAGTGTGTTTTGTGACCTGCTTGATGAGAATGGCATTGTTTATTTGGCAACCAAATCTCACTATTTTGGAGTAGGAGGTGGCCTTTGTCTGTTTGAGAAGTTTGTGGAGCAGAATAATGTCCTTCAAATTAGATATTTGAAGGATGTGGAACAAGGTCTTAAGAGACATGTTGTATCATTGACATTCAAAAAGTGACATTCAAATTGTATTGATTAATGTGCCTATGCAATTATAGTGCAAGTTAACATAAAATAATGGATGCATATTCTTTTTGGCCAAATGGATGGTTATGAGATCCTAAATTGTGCTTGGTGTAAATAACTAATTTTAAAACAGCAAGAGCACCATCACTGAAACTGGAGTTTGGTGAAACACTCCGAAGATTTGTAGAAGTCAGTGTTCAATCTGCAATAAAGCACTGCAAAACCATCATCAAATAAACAAGAACTGACACAAGTTTACATGTACCAGCATACATCAAGCAGAATCACACAGGCCAACAAACAGTCTCAACACTGGTTTAATGTGAAAAGAAATGTACTTGGAGATGCCACATTGACAACAGTTGACCAAATATAGAGTGGAGACAAAGTAAATTATGGAATGAATTACATAAAGACAAATCCAAACAAAAATATGTGGTCCTTGTAAACTGTTTAAGTAATAAATACTCACAACCATTCCAAAATTCTAACATTTCAAACTGGTTACATATTGATCCTATATTTTTTAACTTGTATATATATTTCCATATAGCTCTGTCTCATTGATGTTAAATATGGGAGTATATACGCTATTTCTTGGCTTTGCCCTGTGCTGCCACAGCTTCCATGGCTTTGCGAACAGTTTCCTTGTCTCCGAGGAACTGCATGGGCTTGATGGGCTTCAGGTTCTTGTCCAGCTCATAAAGAATAGGGATGCCTGTGGGCAGATTCAGCTCCATGATGGCCTCCTCAGACATACCTGTAAGTGTGAAGAAACAAACTGAGACTATGGAAGAAATTAAATTGAAATAATCTGTGGTGACTCCACAAGTCATTTTTATTTTTATATTATCCATTTTAATTTTAAAGTTTGAGTAATTTTTGTTTTTTTGGCATTTTTATTCGTTTTTTTATGTGTCTAAATAGTTTTTATTAATTTATTCCGTTTTAATTTTAGTTACTTTAGTACATCAAGTTTAATTAAATGAAAATGAGAAATGCCTTGGCAACTAGCTTACATAAAAAAAAAAAAAAGTTTCCGGTAACGTTACTTTAAAAAATCTTTATGAAAGATTATATTAATTTCCATGACTTTTCCAGATATGGAAATCATATTTAAAGGATTTCAATGATGGTGAGAACCTTGAACAAGGGATTGAAATTATACTGTGGGATAATTACCTTCTAAGTGCTTCACAATGCCTCTCAAACTGTTTCCATGAGCAGCAATCAACACTTTCTTTCCCTCCTTGATTTGAGGCACAATCTCCTCATTCCAGAAGGGTAGGGCCCGTGCAATAGTGTCCTTCAGACTCTCACAAGAAGGCAGCTGGTCCTCGGTCAAATCAGCATAACGTCTGTCCTATAGAAAGACAAGACATCCCACAAGACAAAATTGGTGCACGCATTACTCAAATGTTCTATAAACATATCACCACCGTGTAATAGTTCTGCTCTTTTAATCTTAATAGAAATTCTTGACTTGTTAGTTTGTTCTAGGTCAAGGGTCGGCAACCGGCGGCTCTTTCATCCCTCTGTGGTGGCTCCCTGTAGCATGGGTATACAATACGCGGGGGAGGTGTCCCCCCGACTTTTAATAAATCCTAAACTCTTCCCATGCACTTTTTCTCGGGCAAGTGTGTTCACAAAGAGGTTTTCAAGGGCCAATGTGAATAAATCTAGATTTAAATTAAAAGAGACAAGATAGTCACGTCGTTTTGGATACGTTTTATTCTTATCCAAAACGATGTCACGGAGCGCTGAACACTCTCATGTGCTGTGCTTCATTCATACTCGAAGCCGGAGAGCACTCTCGTACAGAAAGTCCAAAATGGACTCATATGATAGAAGTAACTTTTGACGCCAGGAAATCCCTAATATGGACAAAGGCATCCCGCTATCGCTGTAGCTAAGCTGAATAACAAGCATAAACCTTAACTGATGAAACGTGAAGAAAATAAACGATTGTGACAATATATGGTTTATATGTGTTTTTCAAGTCTTTTATATGAATGATACAGTAGTAATTGCCATAGCATTAATTACAGTACAGAAGCTATACAATATATTTTCTTATTCTTATATTGTATAGCTTCTTCTTTGATAAAAATGGAAAAAGTCTTTGTAGTATATAAAGTATTATACTGATTATACAATCATAACCATAAAATTGTCATTAGTAAAATATATATCAAAAATATTATAGAAGACAAATGATTGGTTATTGTCCAGCAGTGTATTTTATTTCTTAGCCAATTAAAAGTAAGAGATAAGAAAAGTTTTTTTTGGTTGTAAATTAGACATACATAAATAAATATGAATAGGCCTATTATTATTATTATTATTATTATTATTATTATTATTATTACATTTGACATTTCTATTATTATTATTATTATTATTATTATTATTATTATTATTATTATTATTATTATTATTATTATTATTACATTTGACATTTCTGTCCCCTCACTTCTGAAATGATTGCTACTCCCCTGCCCTGTAACATAACTGAATATAACACTTTAGCTATATGCCGTGTTATCTTTATTTGGGGATCAAATATTTTGTGGCTCCACGTGAATTTTATTCGGTGGGAAAGGGGCCAAAATGGCTCTTTTGACGTTGAAGGTTGCAGACACCTGTTCTAGGTCATAGGAAAACCAGAGTTTTCCTATGACCTATGAAATGCTATCAACATTTGTAAGCGGTTTCCTATACAAATAAGGTTTGAACTTTGTTTTCTGAGTCTTTGCACTGATTAACTACTAGGATGTCAATTTCAATGTGTAACATCAACATGCTGCAACAAATTTGGTTTTCAGACTCATGAATTGGTATAATGCATGTTAAAATGGCGTATGAACTCTATGATTTTCGTTGTATGGGATGTAAGAATGCAGATAATAAAAAAGTTGATAGGCATGCTGTCATCATGCAATATCATCCATTCAGAAAGCTAAAAACTAAGTACATCCTCACCATGTGCATTTATACACTTATGAGTCGTTTCTTATATATTTTGAGAATCTATGGAATCTAAGAAGGGGGAGTGACTAATTATGAAGACAAATACATCCAAAATATGCATTTGAATGCAACAAATTAAGGGTTTAAAGTACCATAATGAATAAAAGATGCTGAAGACCCCACCTTGCTGATGATGCTGTAAAAGTCATGATCTGCATCCATAGTCGGTGGAGGGATGTCATAGGAGCGCCTCCAAATCTTAACCTGGGCTTCACCATGCTTGGCCGCAGTCTCAGCCTTGTTTAACCCAGTGAGACCACCATAATGGCGTTCATTCAGGCGCCAGGTCCTGTGCACAGGCAGCCACATCTGATCAATACTGTCCAAAACAATCCATAACGTCCGGATGGCCCTCTTCAGTACCGAGGTATAACAAATGTCAAACTTAAACCCTGCATCTGCAAAGACACAGTATATGGAACACAGAATTCAACATAATACAACTTAATATATTATGATAGTAATTTATTTTTCTTATAATTAAAATATTATTTAATGCACATTTAATACAGCATAGCCCTAATACGGAATTAAAACTATACAAATTAATATTATAATAACTTATTTTAAAAATGTAGAATATTAAATGTAGATAATATTTTGTTATAGTTATTAAAATAATATAATATTACATTATAATTATTAAAATATTCTAATTTATAATATATATTATATACAAAATGCATAACTGTAAACGCGTCAAAAAGTCACTTTATTGCATCCCTGACTGGAAAATTCAGCACGTGAACAAAATCACGTCCTGTGTTGCACGTTCGCATCAGATAGGCCCCGCCCTCTACCCGTCAGTAAAAGGCAAACCGCCAGCTTATTGGTTCAGATCGTACACGCGTCATGTCGGAGGCGGGGCTGTGCCGGGGATGCACACAGTCTTCTGAAGGTCATTTGAATTTTCCGGTTTGACTTTTATTATTTAAAATGCAAAAATCTCAAAGCAAGCATTAATAAAACAACGTGGGCAAAGGGACACTCAGTTAAGACATAACGCAGATGTTCTTTCAAAAACTAAACTAGAGCTAATCTGCTGATATACATAGGACAGCAGATTTACAACGCTCATTCAAAAACCATAATGCTGGAAAATATAATACTATACAGACCTTTTAAAGCTTGACCGCCTTTCTTTGCCTCCTGAGCCCCTGTCTCGCTCAGGTCCGCGTCGAACCAACCACAGAAGCGATTCTCCTGATTCCAGCAGCTCTCGCCATGGCGAATGAGAACCAGCTTGTATGCAGCCATTTGAGACAAATAATAAAGGTAGCAGCTAAAGACAGCACAGTGAGCTCTGAGCTCTGATCGAACAGGTTGTTAAGCTCTGTAAAGAGTACTGTCATAAAGACCCTCCTATCATCTCAGTCCGTAATGAATGACGTTCCGACCTCCCCATCTCAACGCTCAACCAATCAAAGCCTCGGAACGATGCGCAACCATGTGAAACTGCAAACACGACATGGAAAAACCCGTGACCTTCCTGTACCGCCTGTGAATATTTTATAGTAAACCCCCGGTTCAAAATGTTTTAGCAAGAATAAAAAGGAGTATAATATATTTCATCGTTCATAGTTCATCGACCCCTACCAGAGAAAATCAGTATTATAAATCATTCAACTAAAGGAGGATTGTAACTTACCGTTAGAGTTCATTGGGTGTATCTTGGAGATGAGGTTCTGGAGAGCCAATCAAAAGTTACTTTTTTAGGTATGGGCGGAGTTTAGCCAGGGAGCCTGTCTGAACTGAGCAGTTCGAGTGAATGCTGCAGTTGGTATATGAATGAAACATAGTAACTATTAATCTTGAGTATCTTGATAGTAACTATTGATCCTTAACTATACATCTTTGACTTTTTTATTCGAAATGTATGTACACAACTGCAGATCTGACCATAATCTGATGTTAAATGACTCATGATCACTCATTATGAGTAGATGGAAACTGCATTTTGCCACACCTTTTATTCCAGTGGGTATTTCTCAGGGTTGGCTCTTTTTGAAAATCAGCCTACAAAAAGCCATTGAACATTTCCACTGTTATTTATTGCCCAGGAATAAAAACAATCTTGTCACAGTGGAGCCTTCCATTAAACTAAAGACCTTGCCTTGCTTACTTTAGTCTGCATACTTAAGATTTTTGTTGCCCATTACTCTGACTCTGAGTATACACTTAGAAGCAGTCAATGCTTGGATGGAAACAAAGTGACATACATTACAGTATATTTTAGTGAAAACAAAATAAAAAAAAATATATAAGAAAGTTTCTTATTTGTAATGTTTTAACGTTTTTTCTTTGTCACCTTTTCTTTTTTTAATTTCATCCTGTTTCATCTTCTGCATCTCTATCAGCTTTGTACAAAAGTACATTTTAATTAAGAAACAATATCAAAACAATAACATGAATTTTATATCTGTACAACCATATATTTGCTTAATTTATGTTCTAAAATTATTTTGAACTTTTTTTCTGGCAGGCCGTGCTCTGTGACGGATTTGGCGGGAAAAATCGTCACCGACTGATACATCTAGATTCTGAACGTTCAAATCAACAGTCGCAGGTCCCTAATGAATGTAATTACATTTAGATTGACTTTAATATCTCAACAACTTACTCTGGTCTATTAGCGAATCATATACTACTACTACAACAACAAAAGTTTTCGTTATTTTTTAAAATAAAAAAGTGAGCGTTAACCTGTTCTCCGCCCCACCTGCTGGCAGAGCGGCCGCGGCGCGGAAGGAGATGCTAGAGAGCGCGAGTGGACGCATGTGAGCTCTTCTCGGCGTTTGATTATTTGTCGTTTTTTGCATGATTTTTGTATGGTTTGTGCAGGATGCATCAGGCCATCACATCAGCTCAGATAGCCCACTGGTTTACTGTCGGGGTACAGTTTGCAAACATCACAATCACCGATGAAGTGAAAAAGCAGGCCGAAGCTCCTTCTACTACAGACAGGTATAAGTCATGAGTGTTTTTGCTGATTAAAACTGTTAATTTTATTATACAGGCTTACTTTAAGAGTATTCAGAAATATAAACAATAAATATTGATGAGACGTGTGTAGTCATCGCTAATTGGAATAAAAACACGACAGGAGACACGTGCTTTTAGGATAAGTCGATACGCATGCATTTTCATAAAGTAAATATCAATGCATGATCCTTTGACCAAGTTTAGTTTTAAAAGGTCTGCCGTACTAAACAACATTTAGCATTTTGACAGTATATACACGGTTTGTTTAAAAAGACCATTAAAAGTCTCTTAAATCTTTTTGAACCAGGGTTTAGTGTTGCATAGAGAAGTATAAATGTGTGCAGGTGAATTAATATGATTGACAGCTGGTGGTTAACTAGACAATAGACTGGGAGAAGACCCAAGGATACACAATTTTCTCTTTGTGTGTGCATTTGCTGCAGCTCTGTGGAGCAGTTGTCTGAACAGACTTCTCCAGAGAAGGCAGGATCAGATGGAGGAAACCAGAAGAGCAGGAGGCCAGAACTACCAACCAGTAATCACCCACATACCAACTAAAGACTCTTTATTATTTGATTTTACTAATGTGATTAACTAGAATCAGTATTGTACAGTGCTATTAACATAACATCTGTCCTATGTCCTACCTCCATGTTTGGCTTCTGTGTTACCAATTAGGATGGAATTGCATAACTCACATTCACAATTCAAACTGTTTTGACACGTGACCTTTGACTTATAGGTCCAGGAACCACCCCGCCTTCGCTCGGCAGTTATGAGTATCCAGTTCTCCCTATTACTAAGAACAGACAAGAGGTACACACATACAGATACAAGGCACATACAGACACATTTACTCATAATTCAATAAAAGATTTATGGACTTTTTCATGTTTGGTTATGTTGTGTATTTTCTTATGTGCATACAGTTCTGCTTGAAAGTTTGTGAACCCTTTAGAATTGTCTATTTCTGCATAAATATAACCCAAATAATCAGATTTTCATGCAAGTCCTGAAAGTTGACAGAGAACCTAATCAAGCAAATGAGATTAAAAAAAAATACTTTGTCATTTGTTTATTCAGGAAAATGATCCAATATTACATATCTGTGAGCGGCAAAATTATGTGAATCTCTAGGATTAGCTGTTAATTTGAAGGTGAATTTAGAGTCCATCTGTTCAGAGGTGTTTTTAATCAGTGAGATGACAGTGTCAGTGTGATCAGGTGTCAGTGTGTACCCTGTTTTATTTAAAGAACAGGGATCTATCAAAGTTTGGTCATGTTTGTGGAAGTGTATTATGGCACAAACAAATTAGATCTCTGAGGACCTCAGAAAAAGAGTTGGTGTTGCTCATCAGGCTAGAAAAGGTTTCAAAGCCATCTCTAAAGAGTTTGGTCTCCACTAATCCACAGTCAGACAGATTGTGAACAAATGGAGGAAATTCAAGACCACTGTTACCCTCCCCAGGAGTGCTCCACCAACAAAGAACACTCTAAAACAAAGATGTGTAAAAGTCCACTAGGTTTCAAAGGACTGCAGGCTAACTTCTAAGCAACTAAAGGCCTTTCTCACATTAACATTAGCCAATGTTTATGAGTCCATCATCAGGAGAACACTGAACAACCATGGTGTCCATGGCAGAGTCGCAAGAAGAAAGCCACTGCTCTCCAAAAAGAACATTGCTGCCCATCTGCAATTTGCTAAAGATCATGTGGACAAGCCAGAGGAGGAGAAATGTATGGATGAGACCAAAATAGAACATTTTGGTTTAAATGAGCAGTGTTCTGTATGGAGAAAAGAGAAAAATCCAGCATAAGAACCTTATCCCGTCTGTGAAACATGGTGGTGGTGGTGGTATTATCATGGTTTGGGTCTGTTTTGCTGCATCTGGTCCAAGACGGCTTGCCATCATTGATGGAACAATGAATTCTGAATTATACAAGCAAATTCTGAAGGAAAATGTCAGGACATCTGTCCGAGAATTGTGGAAGAACCTGAAGCAAGCATAGGATGAAACCCACCAACAATACAGAGTTGAAGTGGTTCTGTACTGAGGAAGGGGCTAAAATTCCTACAAGCCGTTGTGCAGGACTAATCAGCAGTTCCAAGAAACGTTACTTGCAGTTATTGCTGCAAAAGGGGGTCACACCAGATACTGAAA
>NW_015554073.1:934076-943070 GCF_001515605.1 Sinocyclocheilus anshuiensis
ACATTGCTGCCCATCTGCAGTTTGCTAAAGATCATGTCGACAAGCCAGAGGAATACTGGAGAAATGTTTTGTGGATGGATGAGACCAAAATAGAACATTTTGGTTTAAATGAGCAGTGTTCTGTATGGAGAAAAAACTGCATTCCAGCATAAGAACCTTATCCCGTCTGTGAAACATGGTGGTGGTGGTGGTATTATCATGGTTTGGGTCTGTTTTGCTGCATCTGGTCCAAGACGGCTTGCCATCATTGATGGAACAATGAATTCTGAATTATACCAGCAAATTCTGAAGGAAAATGTCAGGACATCTGTCCGAGAATTGTGGAAGAACCTGAAGCAAGCATAGGAGGAAACCCACCAACAATACAGAGTTGAAGTGGTTCTGTACTGAGGAAGGGGCTAAAATTCCTACAAGCCGTTGTGCAGGACTAATCAGCAGTTCCAAGAAACGTTACTTGCAGTTATTGCTGCAAAAGGGGGTCACACCAGATACTGAAAGCAAAGATTCACATACTTTTGCCACTCACAAATATTTAACACCGGACAATTTTTCTCAATAAATAAATGACAAAGTATATTTTTGTCTCCTTTGTTTGATTGGATTCTCTTTGTCTACTTTCAGGATTGTGAAAATCTAATTATGTTTTGGGTCATATTTATGCAGAAATATAGACAATTCTAAAGGGTTCACAAACTTTCAAGCAGCACTGTATATCAATCCCTCTTTGTGTTTGTGTAGTTGGTCTCTCTGATTGAGAATAACTCCGTGATCATCATTCGTGGAGCGACCGGCAGTGGTAAAACCACCCAGCTGCCACAGTTCATTTTGGATCACTATGCCGAAAAAAAGACGCCCTGTAACCTGGTTGTTACTCAGCCACGCAAAATTGGCGCCACCAGCATTGCCCGCTGGGTGGCACGTGAACGCAAATGCACCCTGGGCAGCTTGGTGGGGTATCAGGTGTGAGATGCATGGAGTAGAATCTCTTTACCTCAAAAGTGTGAATAGAATCAATATCTTGAATGGGAAAAAATTAATGATAAAACTGAAATAGTAACCGGTCTTTTTTTTTTCCATATTGTGTTGTACATCCCAAGTGTGGATTATCAAAAAAAAAAAAAAATGTAGGGGGGGGACTATGTATCGGTTGTGAGCATTAGAACTAAAACAAATTCCTTTCCCATAAAACCAAACCTATAAAATAGGCAGATTTTTTTATTCTAAGCATAAGCTACTAGACTCACTTAATATATATACATTTATTTAATGTCTTTTTCTCTGTCTCCAGGTGGGTTTAGAGAAGATGGCCACAGAGCACACCAAGCTGATTTATGTGACCACAGGAGTCTTACTGCAGAAATTAGTGTCAGCCAAAACACTAATGTAGGGGGGGGACTATGTATCGGTTGTGAGCATTAGAACTAAAACAAATTCCTTTCCCATAAAACCAAACCTATAAAATAGGCAGATTTTTTTATTCTAAGCATAAGCTACTAGACTCACTTAATATATATACATTTATTTAATGTCTTTTTCTCTGTCTCCAGGTGGGTTTAGAGAAGATGGCCACAGAGCACACCAAGCTGATTTATGTGACCACAGGAGTCTTACTGCAGAAATTAGTGTCAGCCAAAACACTCACAGAGTACTCTCACATCTTCATAGATGAGGTAGATACACAATCTGCAATTTATAGACATAGACTACTGCCACATTTAAACCACATTTATTTGATCAAATATACACTAAAACAGTCATCTCTCCACTGTCCTCTCAAAATAAAAGGCACAAAAAGCCCATAAATATAACTTTAAAAAATGCTGGTTTGCTGCTCAAGAAACATTTCTTATTACTTATGTTGAAAACAATTTTGCTCTGTTTAACATTTTTGTGGAAACCGTGATGCATTTTTCAGGATTTTTGATGAGTAGAAAGTTAAAAAGAACAGCATTTATTTGAAATAGACATTTTGTAACAATGTAAAAGACTTTATGATCAATTTCATGCATCCTTGCTGAATAATTAATTTCTTTAAAAAAAAAAAGAAGAAAAAAATGTCACTGATCCTAAACTTTTGAGCGATAGTGTACATTTATAAAAACAGTATGTACACTTATCAGGCTAGTGATATTCACAATTCCAAAAGTTCAGTACTTGAAATTATGCCATACTGGTGAAATTGAATGATACCAATGTGAATCTTGCAGTGAAACAAATATGCTACTATAGAAAAAGTTGAATTTTAAAATAAAAATCAATTTAAATGAAAACAATGGCATGTAGACTTAATTGTTTGTATTTTAACCTGGTTCAGGTCCATGAGAGAACAGAAGAACTTGACTTCCTGTTGCTGGTTGTCAGAAAACTGCTGCGGACCAATTCCAGATATGTCAAGGTTTGTTCAGCGCACATACTTTAATTCACAGAATCAGATTTTACACTGTAGTTTTCAGGGTTTTTCCTGGCTCAAAATGAGGCGGAGGTGGTACCATCCTGATCATGTGCACACAATGTACCACCCTTCAAATGGCTGAAACAAACACTTTTTACACGCAACGTATTGTAGGTGTTGTAATAATTTTATGATTGAAAAAAATGACAATTACAAAAACAAACCTGTTGAACATTAAATGAAATGCAATATAACAGCTAAAAGCCCTTTTGTAGGATAGGTGAACATAAACATAACATTAGGTTGTTAAACACTTCATGAATACACTTCCTGGTCCACATCGCTTTGATCCAATATACAATAATCCACGTAGAGTGTCTTTCTAGAAAACAAAACATTTTCTTACAACCTTACGAGAATTCTTCTGGTAGACTACGTCATGAAATGCAATAGCAGCAGGGTAACAGGTGCATTAGAGCTAACATTAGCATCAAGCTAAGACTTTTTATAAAATTAATAGTAAGCTTTTACTCAAATCTCACTTCAAACCAGCATTGATTGTTTGTAATAACTTAAGATTGCGGTCTAATGTGGATTTTGGTAATATAATGTTGTTGAAATAAGTTATTTGTAGTTTTTATACTAAGCTAATAGTTGCACCAGCTTGGCTTTTCTCATGTAAACATTCTTTATTGTTATGAAAATACCCCAAATCTAATGAAAATAACATACAAACCATATACTATCATAATCGTGTGTTAAATATAGGCCCCTATAAAATCTGATTTATTTTTTCCCAAGTTCCGTTTTATTTTATTTTTTCCCAGATTCTATTTTTTCCGTTCTAATTTTTCTGGAATCCTTTTTAATGGTTAAATTACATTTTATTATGTAATTCTAATTCTATCTAATTAAATAAAATCATGAAACTTATACAGCTTCACAATAGTTTATTAAAAGTTTAACAAAAATGACATGTTTAGGGCCCTATGAAATGTTTTATTTTTTTTCCACCATATGTTTTATTGTTACCTAATTCTGTGTTTTAGCATGTCTAATTATTTGAATGCATAAAAACAACTTAATTTATTCAAAATTATTCTTAAAATAGCCGTATGAAATGTTTCTTTTTTCCTCAGAAATTCTGTGTTGTGTAGGCTATCTGGTTATCAAATGAAGGCATAAAACAAATTTCATTTAGCCTATTTTTAAATGATTGAAAATCAAACTTTATTTATTTATTTTGGCAAACAAAGGATATTTACTATTAAAATTAAAACATGGAAGAAATGTTGTATGATCATTACTTAAAAAAAAAAATTGTAATCATTTTAGTAGTAGCAATATGTACATTCTAATGAACAATAGTAATATTTCTTCAAGTTAAACCGGACTTTTATTTTGACGGGTTGCCGTGAATACCTTTACAGTTCTGTGTGTATATGATATGACGCTAGTTTTACTCAAATTAAATGGTAAAATACTCATGAAGTGGCTCTCAGAGCAGTTCTGGAGATGTTGTTTATGTGTTTGTTCTCATTTAGTGAGACGGCAGACGCTGAAATCACCGCGAGTGTCAGTATGTGTGTAGTAAATGAAACCACGCGTCTCTGCCATTCATTCATACAGAGATGATCGCGTAATTTGAGTTAATGCTCATCAGATTGCGTAAATCAGTGGAAAATGAATAGAAATGATGATTCTATGTAAAGAAATATCAAGTAAACTTGTATAAAAAATATCAGCATTTTCCAAATATTAACTAAAAGCTCTAATGGACATTGTTCAGTGATGCTTGCACGTGACTGCCTGCCTGAGGCGGCACAAAATTTGGTGGAGGTGGCCGCCGCCTCATAATTCTCTATGCAGGAAAAACCCTGGTTTTTACCTTTTCTTTATTTATCCCATTTATCCCACCTCTCATTCTGTAGGTCATTCTGATGTCAGCCACCATAAACTGTGCAGAGTTTGCAGAGTATTTTGGTACTCCGATCCGCAATCAGATGAATCCAGCATACGTGTTTGAGGTGGAAGGAGCCCCATACGCCATTGAAGAGTTCTACCTGGATGAGCTCAAAACCATCCTACCTCTTGGAGTCAATGTATAGGAAGCATAAAATATGCTATATTTTGACATTTTCTGTTTAAATTCCTTATATAAGTGTGTGTGTATGTGTCAGGTGGACCTAACCTTCCCAGTCGACCCTTGTATCACAGAGGAGATGTATAATGTTGCCATCTCTCTTATCCAGAGCTTTGATGAGATGGAGGCTAAAGATCAAAGGTCAGGGATCACAATGAGACACACATACTGTTCAAAAGTTTTGGTTAAGATTTTGAAAAAAAAAAAAAAATGTCTTGCCAAGGCTGCATGATCAAAATAAAGTAAAACGGTAGTAGTGCGAAATATTATTACAATTAAAATAACTTTTCTATTTTAATATATTTTAAAGGGGTCATATGATGCTTTTTTAAAGCACACACGCGCGCGTGCACACACACACACAGATTTCTCTAGAAACACACAGCGTCTCCCTGACATGGCTGCTTCAACACTAACTGCGGTTACTGAAACCACGCCTTCTTTTTTGCGTGCACATTTGGGCCGCATTATGCAAATATTTCCACATAGTGAGGTAGATATGTGGGGGCGTGTTAGAACGAGCCGTTTTAGGGGGGCGTGGCAGTCTTAACTTTGATAAAGAATATCTCTTTGGTTTTGAGACTTTAGTCTTTGCAACTTCAGGGATCTTATCTATGCACAATCAGCTTGTAACACTCCAAAGAGAAAGGAAAACTTGAAATCGCATCATATGACCCCTTTAAAATGTAATTTATTCCTGTTATGGCAAAGTTTAATTTTCAGCAGCCATTACCCTAGCCTTCAGTGTCACATGATCTTTCAGAAACCATTCTAATATGCTGATTGGGTGCTAAATAAAAAATTTTTTTTTAAATCATTGTTGAAAAAGTTGTGCTGCTTAATATTTTATTGGAAACTGATACATTTTTTCAGGATTCTTTGATGTATAGATATAGAACATTTATTTGAACAAATTTTTGTAACATTGTAAACTGTCACTTCTGACTAATTTAAAGGGGTCCTATTATGCTCTTTTACAAAGTCTTGATTTTGTTTTGGGGGTGTACTAGAACATGCTCTCATACTAGGTTGTATTTTTCACATATTTTACATTATTACAACACCTCTCTCCCCAGTCTGGCATGAACGGCTCGAATAGTTCACAACCTCGCCCCTCCCCACCCCCCAACCATTCGAACTTCTGTAGGCGGGAATTATTTTTAATGATATTCTAATAGGCCGCTTTGTGATATCACAAAGCCCGGAAAACAAACGCTGTAGTCCAAACGAGCCGTTCGTTGTAGTTCTTGAAAAGGGATTTTTTTAAAAACGAAATACCTCCCTTTGGAGTGGACTTTGAGATTTGTAACTTTCTAAATCTTTTTTTTTCTCAAACAGCAACTTTACAGACTAACTACAGTTGAAAAAGTGAAAAAGCATAATAGGACCCCTTTGATGCTGTATTTCTAAATATTAAAAGTGTTAATTTCTTTTCTTTTTTAAACACTGACTCCAAACCTTTGAATGTAACTATATTTAATATTTTGAATGAAATGCTTTATATCTTTGTTGTATGTGTAAGGATTAAAAATCATATTTTAAGTAATTAAAACTTAATAGAGTGTGTGTTTGTGTGAAGTAGGTGCTCTGAGCAAACTGGAAGTGCTACTCATCCAGAGAGAGGCAGTGTGCTTGTCTTTCTGCCTGGGCTTGCTGAAATACAATATATGAAGGACGCCCTTGCAAAACTTGTGCGCAAGAGGTACGTCTGTGTGTAGTGTGTTTAAACAAGTGTGCTTGTGTATAAATGTGTTAATGTGTGTTTTTTTGCTCACAGGTTGCAGGTATATCCTCTTCACTCAACTGTCACTTTAGAGGAGCAAAATGGAGTGTTCCTGGTTCCTATACCTGGATACCGGAAGGTAAAATTTACAGTGAAGCCAAAGTCTCTTACTTGTATGTTTAGAGTGTTTGAAGAATGTATTGGTATAAAAGAATGGTATAAATTTCTGCTCTTTGTATTCACAGATTATTCTCTCCACAAACATCGCTGAGAGTTCTGTCACTGTGCCTGACGTTAAATATGGTGGGTGTTTATTTTTACACCTTGTGTGAGTTCTTGAGGTCATCTCACAGTAATAAGTATAACTTATGCATTATTTTGTGTGTGTTATGCAGTGATTGACTTCTGCCTTGTGCGTCAGTTGGTTTGCGATAAGGAGACCAATTACAGATGCCTTCGAATCACCTGGGCATCCAAGACCAGTTGCAACCAGCGTCGAGGTGCTGCATATGAGGGCTGGTGTTCAACAGCACAGATTTACTTGGTTCTTGGGTTTTCTGAAATGCGGTCTATTTGCGTCTCTTCCTGTGCATCTTCTCAGGTCGTGCTGGACGGGTGTCTAAAGGCTTCTGTTACAGATTGGTGAGCAGACATTTCTGGGAGCATGAGATTCCGGATTTCACAATTCCAGAGATGCTGGTAGGGGAGCAATTGCATCAATCAGTGGCAGCAAGGCTTGGAAGATCTTCAGCAATAATCATTTTTTAATTATGAAGTCTTTCTAAGTTGGTTATGGCACTGTGTATTGATTTGCAGCGATCACCATTGGCCAGTACCTTGTTGAAGGTGAAGTTGTTGGATATGGGCGATCCCCGCTCAGTTCTCTCCACAGCCCTCACACCACCCAACCTAAATGACATCGAAAGAACTGTCCTGCAGCTCAAACAGGTCAATGAAGCTTAGTGGTTGTTGGTTACTGCTTGATAGTTGGTTGCTAATTTGAACAGTTTTGACTGATTAATGTTGAACTTCCAACCTGACGTTAAAATTACATGATGTATTATGGCAGACGCGCCATATATAAGTTTTTTGTATAAGTTTTAAATGTATATACATTTAAATAATTAGCTACTCTTTTATGTTCTCAGCTTTCATTTTAGATTTCATTTATAATTTTCATCTAATATTTATATAGTATTTTATTTCAGCTTTATTTTAATAATACATGTTCTTAATTTACATTTTAGTTAACTATAATTAATAACCCTGACCTGTGTGTGTGTGTGTAGATTGGAGCTCTTTCTGTGCAGAGCAACAGTCAGAGGCAATTTGATGGCGAGTTGACATTTCTGGGTCGTGTGTTGGCGCACCTGCCTGTGGATCTGCAGCTGGGCAAGCTGATTGTTTTTGGACATGTGTTCGGCTGTCTGGAGGAGTGTCTTATCATTGGTATAACATTTTGCGTATTGGTGTGTGTGAAAATATCTGTATATCAATTATATAATGTCAGGTTGTACCAAGTTGCCATGAAATGTAAAAAAATGCTAAAAATTAGGGCTGGTAATTTAAAATACGGTGAAAAATAACGCGTTAAAATTAACAGACCTATGAGGGTCATCTGACATTTAATACAGTTGATTGATGACAAATATGAGGCAGGGCAACTCACTGCATGATGGAGCCTAGAGAATGTAGATAGAATGTCCCTAAAATTCAAGATATGGGGCAAAAATGCCCCTGTTTGAGTTTTTGGCTCATATTTGCATCATATTGTTAAGCAATATCACACGAGCAGTAGGCTAAGTGCAATATCACACAAGTGCAAATGTGATACTGATCTTATACAGCAGTTCAGTAGGTAAGAAGTTAATATTGTTGTCTGTATAAGGTATAGTTCACCCACCCAAAAATGACAATTGTGTCATTTACTCACCCTCATGGTCCAAAAGAGTATATGTAATACATTTCATCAAACAAAATATTTCTTGCTGAAGCTACTTTTTTTAATGTCTGTTTGATGCTTTACACAACAATGACTTTAAATTATCTTTTGGGAGTAATTTCTCAGCCAAATTTGATGTGCGATTAATTAATCGCCACATCATGTAATTAATTAGATAAAAAAATTTAATCGCGTACCAGCCCTACTAAAAATATATAAACTGTCTTTCAGCTGCGTCTCTCTCTCTGAAGAGTTTCTTTGCCATGCCATCACTGCAGCAGTTGGCTGGGTACAGGTAGGTTTAACTTTCATCCCACATACACTTCATTGGTTATCTGAATTAGGTTTACATTTGATCCTTTTCACTGGATCCTTATCTGTACTGTTGTCTCTGTTTGATCTTACAGGAGCAAGCTGAGCTTTGCACAAAATCTTCCAAGTGACTTAATTGCTTTCGTCAATGCCTTCAAGGTATGAAATGCCAAAACTGAGCATGCTCTGTAGACTTTTAGGTTTAGATTATGATCTCATAAAGTACAGTTTATGAGTGTAAAGTGTAACAGTTTATGTGTAATGGTAAATATTAGTTACTACACAGTAGTTTGGTAACAATATTGTTATGGGCCAATATCAACTTTTTTTTCAATTAAAGGCACAATATGTAATTTTTTGCCGCTAGAGGGCGCGTATTCAAAACAAACAGAAACAAAGGCGTAGTTTGATGACGCCGCGACTGAGTGTGGAATCATGGGAGTTGTCGTCTTCATCCCCACAGCCGAAGCAATCCGACGGGA
>NW_015554073.1:949672-967161 GCF_001515605.1 Sinocyclocheilus anshuiensis
AGGGCGCGCGTATTCAAAAAAAAAAGAAACAAAGGCGTAGTTTGATGACGCCGCGACTGAGTGTGGAATCATGGGAGTTGTCGTCTTCATCCCCACAGCCGAAGCAATCCGACGGGACTCGGGCAGAAATCATGTTCATGGACAAGCTAATGTATTAAAGATTTATTAACATCGTAGTATGAAGCAGGGTGAGGCGGAAAGCGAAGGCCGAAGCGAAACGAGGCCGCTGAACGAGCGTGACGCACGGCTCGAAAGCAGTGGAGCTTTTATTATGCCACAGTCGACCGCTTCCGCTCCTTCCGGTCGTGTGTATGTGCGGAAAAAAAAGCAGCGCTGTTTTATCATACTAGATACATTTGAAAGTACACTTTAATCAATATTGAAGCGTCTTTGGTGTTTCCATGTTTTCTACAAAACAAAACTGGAAATCGAGGGTGTATGACTTCATTGGCAGGTGACACAATGACACTATGGACACGTCCCGTGTCACTAATTAAAATTGCTTATTTATCTGGATTTAAACATTATTTTGAAACATTTGGGATAATGTAAGTACACAAGTCAGCAAAATATATAACACTGTTCTAGTGGTTTTTGGATATTTTAATAAAAAAAATCTTACATATTGTGCCTTTAATTGGTCTGTTTTTGTTCTTTTTCTTGTTGTTCAGGCCTGGTACACATCTAGAGCTAAAGGAGAGCTCAGACACCCGAAGGTAAAAGCATATATATTGATCATATACATGAAGATGGGAAAGGAAACATTTTGGATTAAATACAAATGATACAAGGTTATTGCCCTCAAAAACCGCTAGATGGAGCCCTACTCAAGATATGTTTTTATATTTACCTTGACAACTGTCTTGAAGGCACTCAGGCTGCAATATGCTTAAAAACAATGCAGTGTGTACAAATATCAACAATTAAAGTATGAGACAAGAATGTGTCCTCTGTGCACACTCTTAACACCTTTGTTTTTTCCAAATATCAGGATGAACTGGAATGGGGCAAAGAGAACTGCATTCAGATCAAACGAATCAGAGAGGTAAATACAGTGTGCGCACATACAAAACATGCTCATTTTATACAACATTTGCAGTTTATGCCCATTGAATGTGTGTTACAGGTGGCAGAGCTCTTTGAGGATCTAAAGAAGAGAGTGTCCAGATTTAACATGCACATCAGCAGCTCCTCAAACCCCACAGACTACACCAGCTTGCACAAACAGAGATTCATCCTGCAGGTACACATACAAACAATAATACACTTCACTAAACTATTGGTTTTTAAGAAAGTAGTACTTTAAATCAGCAAGAATGCTTTAAATTGAACAAAGGTGACAGTAAAACCGATTGTTACAAAAAACTATTTCAAATAAATGTTCTTTTGAACTTTCTATTCATCAACTAGGGCTGTGCAAAAAATCGAATGCGATTTTCATGCGCATCTCGTCAGTAAAGCCGGTTCTGTGATTAGTAGTAAATCTCTGTATGGTAAATACCGCTCCATCTGAAAGCACATGCTGGAGATTTACTACTAATCACAGGATCATCAACTAATCCTGGAAAAATGGTTTAACAGTTTCCACACAAATATTGTAGAAATTGTTTAAATATTTATAATGACAATAAATGTTTCTTGAGCACCAAATCAGCGTATTAGAATCAAGTCACAGTTGATCGTCATGAGTCAAGTCAGGTCACAACTGATCGTCATGAGTCAAGTCAGGTCACAACTGATCGTCATGAGGCAAGTCAAGTCGCAGCTGATCTTCATGAGTCAAGTCTAGTCGCAGCTGTCTTCATGAGTCAAGTCAAGTCACAGTTGATCGTCATGAGTCAAGTCAAGTCACCGCTGATCTTCATGAGTCAAGTCAAGTCACCGCTGATCTTCATGAGTCAAGTCAAGTCACCGCTGATCTTCATGAGTCAAGTCAAGTCACCGCTGATCTTCATGAGTCAAGTCAAGTCACCGCTGATCTTCATGAGTCAAGTCAAGTCACCGCTGATCTTCATGAGTCAAGTCAAGTCACCGCTGATCTTCATGAGTCAAGTCAAGTCACCGCTGGGATCATCAACTAATCCTGGAAAAATGGTTTAACAGTTTCCACACAAATATTGTAGAAATTGTTTAAATATTTATAATGACAATAAATGTTTCTTGAGCACCAAATCAGCGTATTAGAATGATTTCTGAAGGGTCATGTTTTCATGATCTCCAGCTGGAGTGCCCATGAGCTCCTCTAGAGGGCACTCCATTCTGTACCTTGCCATTCACTCAGGACTCCATTTCCCATAATCCTTTGCCTGGACTCATCAATTGCATCACCTGTCTCTCATCCGATCTCATCATCAGTTCACAGCTGTCTCACATTAGGAGGACTGTAAGAATAGCGCACACACTCTCTGTCATCGCTGGTGATTAAATGTTTAGCCCTTCCGTGTTTTCTAGTTTCCATGTTCCTAAGTTTTGCCTTTCTCGTGTTTTGTTTCTTGGACTGTTCCCTTGTTTTTGATTGACTGCTGCCTGCCCTGATAGCCCGCTCACGTCAAGCCTGCCAAGCCAGAGCCCGCTCACGTCTCAGCTGATCTTCCTGAGTCAAGTCACGTCACAGCTGATCGTCATGAGTCAAGTCACGTCACAACTGATCTTCATGAGTCGTCCAGAGTCATGTCACGTCTCAGCTGTTCATCCAGAGTCACGTCGCATCACAGCTGATCATCCAGAGTCCTGTCACGTTCTGTCTGTTACACCCAGATTATCAGGGTCAGCCCTTCGGTATCCCAGTCTGGGATCCAGTGTGAGGGATGCACCGCTGATGTCTGCACGCACAGCTGGTATCCCCAAACCCACTCACTGTAACCCTCCTGTTCCTGAACTGATTCCCCTGTCTGAAACGCTTCCCATGATGGGGATCGCTTTTTGGTGTGTTTGGGCTGCATACACCATTACAGAACCTCCCGAGGTGGCGACTGATGCTGCAGAACCTCCTGAGGTAGTGGTGCTTGCTGCTGTGTTCCCCGAAGCGATACCCTCCGAGGCGGCGGCGCTCGCTTTGGCTCCTGGGACGGTGGTGGCTCCCAGCAATACACCTTCAGTCTGTCCTGTCTCGGTCAAGGGGACCGTTGCTGAACTCTGTACCTGTCCTGTTAAGGAGAATGTTAATGATATCTCCCTGTTTCCTGCTGGTATTGCTGTAGAACCTCCAGAGGTGGCGGCATCCGCTGCAGAACCTCCAGAGGTGTCAGTAGTATCCACTTTTATCTATTGAGGAGTATGTTCACCGGTTCTGTGAGTTGTCATATCAAGTACCGCTTTATGATGAAGTTTTGTTTAAGGACTTGTTCCATTTTGGACTCTGTGAACCAACTAAATCATTGTTACTTGGAGAAGAGTTTAACGGTAGTTTGAGGGACAGTATGGACGATGCTCTCTTGTTATGTGGTTCTCCTTTCACTGTGGGAGAGGCAGAGGACTTTAAAGCCCCAGAGACTTTTCATAAAATGGCCACCAGCACAGAGACATTTCATAAAATGGCCACCAGCCCAGAGACTGTTAACAAGATGACTGCCAGCCCAAAGTCTCTCCACAAAATGGCTGCCAGCCTGGAGGCTGTTCACAAAATGGCCACCGCTCCTGAGTGTCGTCCCGTCATGGCTGCCATTCCAGAGCCTGCTCACGTCAAGCCTGCCAAGCCAGAGCCTGCTCACGTCAAGCCTGCCAAGCCAGAGCCTGCTCACGTCAAGCCTGCCAAGCCAGAGCCTGCTCACGTCAAGCCTGCCAAGCCAGAGCCTGCTCACGTCAAGCCTGCCAAGCCAGAGCCTGCTCACGTCAAGCCTGCCAAGCCAGAGCCTGCTCACGTCAAGCCTGCCAAGCCAGAGCCTGCTCACGTCAAGCCTGCCAAGCCAGAGCCTGCTCACGTCAAGCCTGCCAAGCCAGAGGCTATGGAGGCCGTCTGCGAACTCTCTGCCTGTCCTGTCACGGCTATGGAGGCCTTCTGTGAACTCTCTGCCTGTACTGTCAAGGCTACGGAGGCCACTTATGAACTTTTATCCTGCTCTGAACCGGCCGAGGGAACTGTCGGCCAGTCTTGTTACGGCCGCTGAGGCCATTATTAACCTCTCTGTGCTCTATGTTCCAGTTCTGCCTGATCCGCCTTGGTGGTATCCTGCACCATCAGCTCCACCCTGGTGGTCTTCTGCTCCGCCTGCTCAGCCATGGTGGTCCTTAGCTCTGCTCTGGTGGTCTTCAGCTCTGCCCTGGCTCCCTGCTCTGTCGGCTACACCCTGGCACTCTGCTCTGCCCTGGCTCTCTGTTCCACTGGTTCTGCCTTGGCTTACTGCTCCGCCCTGGCTCCCTGCTCCGCCGGCTTCGCCCTGGCTCTCTGCTCCGATGACTCCGCCTTGGCCCTCTGCTCTGCCAGTTCCACCTTGGCTCTCCGCTCCGCCGGCTCTGTCTCAGTCCCCTGTTCCTCTCCTTCCTCATGGACCTGGCCCTTGATCTGTGATTAGTAGTAAATCTCTGTATAGTAAATGCCGCTCCATCTGAAAGCACATGCTGGAGATTTACTACTAATCACAGGATCATCAACTAATCCTGGAAAAATGGTTTAACAGTTTCCACAAAAATATTGTAGAAATTGTTTAAATATTTATAATGACAAATGTTTCTTGAGCACCAAATCAGCGTATTAGAATGATTTCTGAAGGATCATGTTGTCATGATCTCCAGCTGGAGTGCCCATGAGCTCCTCTAGAGGGCACTCCATTCTGTACCTTGCCATTCACTCAGGACTCCATTTCCCATAATCCTTTGCCCAGACTCATCAAGTGCATCACCTGTCTCTCATCAGATCTCATCATCAGTTCACAGCTGTCTCACATTAGTAGGACTATAAGAATAGCACACACACTCTGTCATCGCTGGTGATTGAATGTTGTATAGCTCTTCTGTGGTTTCTAAGTTTCCGTGTTTCTCTGTTTCCTTGCCTTCGTGTTTTGATCCCTGGACTGTTTTCTTGTTTATGATTGTTTTGCTGCCTGCCCTGACCATTGCCTGATTATCTGGATTACTCTTTTGCCTTGCCACTGCCAACGTTGTTTGCTATTGTTGACCATGCCTGTTTGACTACGCTCTTATTAAAGCCTTGCATTTAGATCCCCACTTTGTCGTCACGCCTCCCTCGTTACAATAACAGATGACACAATTTAATTTTGTGGTGCCTCTAATTAAGTGATAAAATGCAGTTGCATGTTGTACAAAATAATTATCACCACTACTCATTTGCACCAATAAAACGTTCAACTCTTTGTTTTACTACCAAATTATATTAAATATCTAACTATTATTAAAATGTAACATACATTGGCAAGGTTTCCGTGACCTCTTGCGAGATCTCGGCAAAAAGACTCACGATTTATTTCCACAACATGATGCATGATGGGATACACTAAGCCCGCTCTGGAGAGGTTTTCGAGATTTTTGATTTTTTTTGAGAGTGTGGATTTAGTGTGTACTTTGGCGTTAATAAGACCTGGGACAATCTTGCATAATTACTTCCTGTCGCGCCACCACGCTCTCAAGTTGCCAAGACCGCAAGTGTTGGTATTTGGACAAGGGGATTGATGCTAGTATTTAAAGGTGCACTAAGCAATATTTGAAAATTTTGCTGCCTATCAGCAGTAAGGGGCGTGTCTAGTGATGATCGGGAGAAGAGAGCGCTCAGTGAGTGCACAGGATGGATATTAGCAGATCGACTTTAGATAGCGAGAGATGGCAGATAAAAAAAAAGAGGAAAATTTCGGGAGGAACAAAACATTAAATAGAAGGGTTACGGTCAGGCAAGAGGTAGGACCCGTGTAAATATTGGAGTGTTGAACGTCATCTTCCACGTGAAACAAAGCTAAACCATTCAGCACACATTACTACCAAACACATTCGACCTGAATTACAATAGTAACACACATCACTTTCACTTCATCAGTTCACAGCTGTCTCACATTAGGAGGACTGTAAGAATAGCACACACTCTGTCATCGCTGGTGATTAAATGTTTAGCCCTTCCGTGTTTTTTAGTTTCCATGTTCCTAAGTTTTGCCTTTCTCGTGTTTTGACCTTGGACTGTTTATTGGATTGCTCTTTTGTCTCGCCCTGGATTGTACCTGTTTCGTTACACATGTGAAGACTGGAGTATTGGCTGCTGAAAATGCAGTTTTGCGATCACTGGAATAAACGACAGATATAAAATATATTAAAATAGAAAACTGTAATTGTAAATTGCAGATATAATTCACAATGTAACCATTCTTACTGTACTTTTGATCAAATAAATATAGCCTTGGTGAGCATAAGAGACTTGTTTCAAAAACATCAAAACAATCTTACCGACCCCAAATGGTACTAGATGTGTGTGTGTGTGTGTGTGTGTGTGTGAGTGTGTGAGAGATTACAGACTTGTTTCAAAAACATCAAAACAATCTTACCGACCCCAAATGGTACTAGATGTGTGGTACTAGATGTGTGTGTGTGTGTGTGTGTGTGTGTGAGTGTGTGAGAGATTACACGGAATGTGATCCGTTTATACTTTCTTTGTCTTTCTGGATTAGGGAGCCATTGCGGGTGCATTCTTCCCAAACTATTTCTCTCAGGGAGAGATTGATGAGCAGCTGGCATCTAAGGAACTTTCTGGAAACGATCCAAAGACCACCATTATGGTACCAGTGTCTCCAGTTACAAAAGTCTGTCAAAAAACTACTGTCATTGTGGAGCAATAGTTTGAAATGAATTTTGTGGAGCAATTTGGATTTAAAAAATTTTTTTATAGCTAGCTAGATGAATAACACAACTGGTTTAATGCAACAGATTTTGAAGGTAACTTTAAGGTAGTAACATTTTAAGGCGCCCCTTTTAGAACCAGAACTGGTACCTCAGACGTGCAATGAATTGACCAATTATTTGTGTACTTGTGTAGATTATGTCTCTGGCCTAATGCCTTTTCTCTCTCTCAGATTAGGAATTTGCCTCCATTTGCATTCCTGTGCTATAAGCAGCTGCAGTCACTGTTCCGTCAATGTGGACAGGTCAAATCAATCTGTTTCGATGGATCCAGGTAACTTGCATAAACACATGTAAGAAATTTGTATGAAAGTCTGTTTTCGCCACAGAATAATTAAAAAACGTTTAACTTTTTATTTTGTAATTCTGAATTTATATCATAATATAATTTCAATTTTGACTTAACATTTTAAAATTCAGATTTTTTTTTCCTGGAACATCAAGTTTATCTTGCAGTTCAGTCTTTCTTTTGCATATCACTAAGTTGTCTGGCAGAGATAAGGCAAATGATAACATTGCAATTCAAGACTAGTGGAGTGATGATTTGTTATTGATATAATATTGTTTGCCAAAGAAATCACTTGGGTGCATTGGGCGTGCAATATTGTAATATGTGATATCATATCACTTTGGTGCATTGGGCGTGCGATATTGTAATATGTGATATCATGCCTTAATAGGAATGTGAAATGGAATATTCCAAAGCATTTCTTGAACTAAATATGCATTTTGTAATACAAACAAGTCCTTTCATCAACAAAATTAGGTGCCTCTTAAAAGAGATACTGTATATACTTTTATCAAAATAAAGATTTCTTAGAGAAAAAAAAGTCAGTGTTGCAAAATATTAACTCAGAGTTGTAAGATATACAGTATACTCGAAATTGCGAGCAATAAAGTCAGATTTGTGTAATAAACTTGCAATTTTAAGTCAGAATTATGAGATGTTTACTTGCAATTCTGAGGGAAAAAAAAGTCAGAATTGTGAGGAGAGAACTCAAATTACAAGATGTAAACTCAGGATTATGAGAAAAAAACGTTGCAAATTTTTTTTTATTTTTTGCAGAGCGTATGTGGTGTTTTATCGCTCTTGTGTGAGGGAGACAGGCGTATTACCTGAGGTCTTGTTGGCACTGCTGCGAGCACGGCAAACTCCAGCGCTCCAGCTGCAGGTGCACCACGCAGACGAGGTGGAGGCCCACGCTAAAGGAAAGCCCATCGCACACCTACGATACACAAGGTAGCCGCAAGTCCACAATACACACAGACCTTATCAAAGACACATGAAGTTTTCAAACAAAAACCTCTCTTTCAGGGTTAATGTGGATGTTCAGAGCCATGCTGTGTCTCCTGTTGGAGTTCTGAGCAGCACTGTAAATCCAGAGAAACTTCCATCCAGCAGGGATTTTATCATTAACATCACAGAGGTGAAGACTAACTTCATTTTGTTTTTAAAAGATTTTAAAGGCTTTTAGAGAAATGTGGCCTAATTATGACCCATTCTTGGTTCATCTTTGTGAGCAGTGTGCAGGTCATTAATGTGTATAATTGTTTGTAGGTGATCGATGTAGGCCATTTTTGGGGCTTTCGGACAGATGAGAGCAGCGTAGAGAAACAGTGTCAGTTAACAGCAGCCCTAAACATAAGAGATCTGAGACCTGTATCGGTCTCTCTCTATCCAAACCTGCTGTGTGTGGCCCCCTTCAAAGATGGACAGCAAATGGCCAAATACTATAGAGCCAAAGTACTGCACATCCTTGGCAGCAATGTAGAGGTACATGCCACACACACACGTATGCACGCTCACAATGTTCCAATGCAGAACAAAACACGAAGTCATATCTATAACTATTGCTCTATATGAATATACATGTATATATGTGTGCAGGTGTTTTTTGTGGATTTTGGTAACACCTCTGTGGTCCCGTGCAGCAGTCTGAGAGAGCTCCCATCTGACCTCATGACTCCTCCCTTTCAAGTACGTATTTCCCCCCCAGATTTTTACATTTTAAAAAGAAAAAGTTTTCTTTATTAAGGCTCAGCAATATAGCAAAAAAATAACATTTTGAAATTTAGAATTTTACCCAAACAGCCATTGTACAGGGCTCTAGACTGTGACAATTTTTTGAGAATGTGCGAGTCAAAACTTGATGTGGTCGCATTTGTGCGAGTGCATGGTCTGCACTGCTCCAAAGTGTCTGCTCCGTGCTGCAGAGCTGCGGCACATTGTAGCAGGACTCAGATTTCAATGATCACGTGAAGAGAGGTGCTTTCAGTGCGAGCGCTTCAGGTGTAGAGCCTGGTTTATACTTGCCGCGTCAGCACGAGCGCGAAGGTAAGTAAAAATTACGCTAATATTGAGGAAATTATGGCAGACGGAGGATTTGGTTTTCACACTAAAATAAAGTAAAAGACCACCGCTTAAACCAGCAAAAAAAAAAAAGTGACCAAATGATGTGCTCGTGTGACTAACTGAGAAAGCTAGTTGCAAAAGAGCGACCAGTGGGAAGAATGAGTCTAGAGCCCTGTTGTAGTTAAGTAGATTCAGTATGGTTCCTGTAAAAGGTTAAATAAAATTAAAAATCTGGTATGTATAGATAGATTGTTCCACAATCATTGTTATAATTGTGGGGTAGAATTAAAACAATTATTAAAACTTTAATTATAGTTATTGTCCTTGGTGTGACTGGGCCGTTAGTCTTAACACTCAAATATTCGCTTAAAAAATGAATCCTTGGCAGACGTGTTTTGGCAAATTACTGTCCAAATAAAACATTCATTAGAATTATTGCAGTATCCGTGAAGCTGCTTACATTTGTCGCCAACAGAGTCATTGTGAATATATGGTATATCTCTCAGCTCTCTATTACAGCTGGATTTTCTATGGATTTCAATGAGCCATAATCTGTACCTGCATGTTTCATTGCAGGCACAGGAGTTTTGCATCGCAGGCATGGGTCCGTCTGCACATTCGTTGATTCTGGGCGGTCGTTGGAGCAGCCGGGCACGTAACCGTTTTAAGACGCTCACGAGCAGCCGCTCTGCCATTGTGTCCCTTTACTCCATTCTGCATGGCGTCATGCGTGTCGACCTGCACATCTCTACGGAGGCGGGTGATGTCAGTGTGGCGGACCTTCTGGTGCAGGAGGGATACGCCTGTCACGTACCTGAAAGCTTTGAGAGTCAGGTAACCATGCCACCACCACAGTAATGTCCACCTGACAAGTTTTCTTTAATTAATTTTAATTCAGTTTTTAACATTTTATAGTCCTCTTTTGCCTGGCATCAATGAATAACTCCTGAAATATGTACTAAAATATTTCTGCTTTAAGTTTAAAATTATTTATGGTTCATTAAACGAAGCATGAAAGCTTTTTCTTACTTTACTTCCAGTTTGTGTGTTTTTCGCTCAGTTTTTATCTCGCAATTGCAAGTTATTCATAATTGTGAGTTTACATGTCACAGTTCACACTTTTTTTTTCTCCAGATTGCATGTTTATTTCTCACAAATCTCTTTTCTCATAATTGCGAGTTTATATTTTGCAATGGCAAGTTTTAAATTGGTAATTATGAGTTCACTTCTTACAGTTCTGACTTTTTTCTCTAAATTGTGAGTACATCTCACAGTTCAGACTTTTAGCCTAAGAACTGTGATTTTATATCTCACAATTCTGACTTGTATTTTTTTTTCTTCAGAATTTTGAGTTTATATCTCAACCTTGGTGGAATCAAGTCCCCATAGATAAGAGAAAATATTTTAACATTTGCAAGTCTATTAAAACATCCTGAACTGAAATCAGCCAGGTCACTGTTTATGCTTCTCTTTTTGTGTATTTGCAGCAGTCCCATGATGTGCTGATATCTCTGTATGAGGACATGGCCAGTGGCAGATTCACCCCTAGTTCTACTAGTGGTTCCTTGAACAGCAGGATGGAGGAAGACAAGCTGCTCATCAACGAGCTCCTTCAGCACTTTTGTGCCTCTAGCAGCAGTGCCCCCAAGTGCAAGGTGCTGGCATAGCAGCCCTGTAATCGCCTAAAATCAAACTGCTGTTTAAACTGTGGTGTGTATTTTCTGTGGGTCTTAGGCTAAAGGTTCTGTTCTGTCACCCTGCAGGCTTTAGTTTATGGTCCCAGCAGCCCACATAAGGTCAGCTTTCACAGCATGAGCAGGATCAGCAACTTCAGGTAAAACCTGCCTGTCCATTTCACAGAAAGTTACACAAGTTGCATCCCAGGAAAGGATGGTAGTAATTGTTGTGGTTTTGTTTTTGTTTGCAGGGCTGTTGGCATTGAGAGGGACGGTATTAACTCTGTAATGGTGAATGAAAGTCCACAGAACTGGCATGAGAGGATGTTGGTGGCTGCAACTGTGTCTCTCAGCGCATCAGGTGTGCACACAATCACATAACAATTGGTTGGGTTTGTCATAGTAAACGTAATGTACACTACCATTCAAAAGATTGGGGTTAGTAAGATTTTTGTTTTTGAAAATTAACTTTTATTCAGCAAGGATGCATCAAATTCAGGAAATATGATAATAGGAAAAGTACTGAAAACTGGAGTAATGGCTGATGAAAATTCAGCTTTGCCATCACAGAAATAAATTACATTTTAAAATATGCCTATAATTTAATTAGTTTAATTTTATTCATTTATTGTTATATCAGTGGATAATTTTAAGTTACCCCAGCTGGTAAGTTTAGTGGTAATTTGGTAGCTGCACTAAATTTCATGTCTTTTTTTTTTTTTTGTCTAATTCATGATTCAATTCATGGTACAGGTTCTCGTGTCTTGCTGAAGGAAACATCTCTGATGCCTCATATCCCCGGCCTTCCCTCCATTGTTACTATGCTCTTCACCCCTGTCATGGAACTGCGGTAACAGTCACCATAAAAACACTCACTCGCGTTGATTTCTCACATCATTCTTTAAAGAAAAAAATCGATTTGTGTTTGAGGGGATGATGTTCATTCAAACTTACCAAGTGCAAATTTTCACAACAAGATGCCCAAACTACCAATGCAAATTGCAACCCACAATTGTTTATCGTCATAACTATCCTTTATCGCATAATATGAACATTTGAATGTGTGCGCTGAGTTTAATTACACGGAGATATACTCTGCAGTACTAATGAGGACCGGACCGGTTTTACTGGTGCTCTGTGCGGGCTGGGCTGGAACTCCGTTTCCCAAAATGCAATGCTGCCTGAACATGACATTGAGCTTGCCTTTGATGTCAAGTTTGATTTTGAGGACATCACAGAGGTATGTTTTGGTGTGTATGTGTGATATTATGCATTCAGAGGTCAGTTTTGCATGTCAGGCTTTACCTGTATAAGTAAGCAGGCTCTTAGCTAGAGTAGGTTGCAAAATAAAATGTCTAGATTATGCCGTTTTAACAAATGATGTGTATGTGTAGATAAATGCTTTGAGAGGCACAGTGAACAAGCTGGTGTGTGACGGACCAAATGGCCTGACAAACCTGAATCCTGACAAGATCAGCAGCCTTCAGGAGGAGGCCCGGGAACGACTTGTTGGGTACTCGATCACCATCCACCCTCCTCCGGAGACATTTGAGAGTCTCCATGACATGGGAATACTAACCTAGAAATATCTGTGATTCTTTCTCTTTAGACTGTTTATTAAAAACCCTCCCAGACCAGAGTGTACACCTGTGTACTATGAGAAATTCAAGAAATGGAACCAGGTATAAATCATCCATTCCTAAAGTCTTTATTTCC
This sequence comes from Sinocyclocheilus anshuiensis, assembly GCF_001515605.1. Lineage (NCBI taxonomy): Eukaryota > Metazoa > Chordata > Actinopteri > Cypriniformes > Cyprinidae > Sinocyclocheilus > Sinocyclocheilus anshuiensis. Next base: position 962,252 of record NW_015554073.1, read on the forward strand.
TAAAGCTCTTATTAGAATGAGTTCATTGGGTTCTTCGCCATGTGTGTCATCAGGTGGATCGCTCCCAGCAGATGGAGCTGCAGGAGAAGGATGATGGGAAATCCAAAGGTGTGCTATTTCAGCTGCATCCAATCACCTTACTGAACATGTGAGGAGCATCATACACAAGAGAATCTAGAGTCTCCTAGTATTGCAAAAGAGATATTGTGGGGTTTTCAGTTTTAGAAGAAAGTAGATGATCTAAAAGCTTGAATGTTACTTCTATTAAATGTGCAGTATTTTTGTTTTGCCAGTAATTTTTGTTACTTGAGAAAAAAATTCATTTGCACAATTCAGGGTTCATCCATCTTTTTTGGAAAAATATTATTTGACTGCACTTTTTGGTTCTTAAGAAACTTGCTGCTAATTTTGATGTTCTGTTTTAAAACAATGTCTGTTTTAATTTAGCTGTAAGCTGAGTTGACTGTTGTTGCTGTAGTTGAATGTGTACAGTAAATAATTTGTTCAAATTCCTGGACTTTTTTTTTTTTTTCTCAAGGTAAAGATTTTATTTTTCAGAAATTACTTTGCTGTCTCTACCCAGGTTGAAAGCTCAATTATGAGTAGGTCACCAATTAGCACTATATTCCAAGCCGTCTGAAACTGTACGATAGCTTTATGTAAGGAACAGGAAAAAAAATTGTGTATGTATAAAAAAAAAATATATATATATAAAGTTATATGCTTATAATATTTCCCTCCACTTTTATTTCTTTAATCTTACTACTTTTAATAGTCAGTACTAAATTGAAATTCACCCCATCACTCTTATAAATTCATGTTATTGACCTGAATGATGCATACATGTTATTTTTGTAAAACATTTTGACCTTAATTTTTAATCAAAATACCATAAATTTCCATTGAAACGACAAGACATCTCTCTGGTAGCATATATTGGGCTTCTTCAATCATTTAGTCCGCTTAAACCCACCCCTTTGTTACAACTGTCTGCAAGCTCGCATTTAAATCTGCATCCACCCAGTTAACAACCAATAAATAGAACCAAGTCTCAAGGTCCTTACACACAGAGTTCGAAATTTTCGTATGCGTTTTTCTTTCTTTCTTTCTTTCGTATTCGTCATCCTTTGCTATCAAAATGCTTGTTACGGATGCGAAAATGCAGAAAATCGAACCTGGACCGAATTTTTTTTATGACGGACGAAAGTTTCGGAGGCAGTGTGTAAACGTGATTGACAACGTGGGGTCGTATTTATTTTTTAACGTGCAAAAATTTCGGACTCAGTGTGCAAAGACCTTTACTTTGTCCCATGATGACCGTCTCATTCATAGTTAATTTGCTATGAATCACAAAACACAAACCCTCCTACATTAAGGAACATTTATTTTTTCCCATTCATTAATTAAATACAGAGTGCAAATAGTTAAAGACTTTAAAATAATTGAACACTGAACATCGTACAAAGTTGGACAGAGTTTAGTACAGCTGGAGCTCTGCAGTCTGACAATCAGGTGCCCTAGAGAAGGACCACAAAGCTTGTCTTTAAACACCTACATGTATCCCTACCGTTCTGCAAAAAATTACAGTTACACATTTAGTAATAACTTCAAATTATCATTGTGCTCGAATACACAGAAAAGAACAAAAAAAAAATCCACAATTCAACTCGCTATTAAGTATGTCTGTACACAGAGCCACTCTACCAGTGACGGTGAATTGAAGCGATTAATTGACATGGCAGCAGAAGATTATATGACAGGCATGATTTTCATTTTCGTGTCACATTTTACAGCAGGAAATATGCACTGCAAAATAAAGCAGAGAGGAAGAGCACTGCAGAGATAGCAAATATTTACTCAAGACTGGACTTCATGCACTTAAATCAGAAGCAATGGAAGAGAGAAGCACTGTGTGTGTCCCTCTGGTGTATCTATAGCTCTACAATCGCCCACAAGGTGTCATTTATGTGAATCAGTGTTAGTTACTTATGCAGGGGTTCACCTGTGACTGGCAACAGTGGGAGTGGGGGGGTTATTGGTGCCGTTAACTAACTGGATGTTTTTTTTTATTATTCTTTGAGGTGACTTTGGCCTTCTGTGTAGTTGGGATCCTTCAGTGCTGGCAAAGTTGTAGATTTTACTGGCTATAGTGTTTATTTATACAGAAGCGAAGAGTTTATTCCTTCTTTTTGGCCCCAGGAACCTTTTCTCTAATCCTGAAAAGCAAACGGAAAATTAGGCAGGTTAATTATAAGTAAAAAAATAAATAATAGAATTTCAATAATATTTATACAGAACTCACTTTCCCATTATCGAGTTAACCTGGGTGCGCACCAGTCCTAAGTACTGATCAATCTGTGTCTGAAAGGGAGAAAAAGAGTGTGAGGATTCACCATACACAATATGGATGTCAAAAGAATTGATACTAAAACAAAAACAACTACACCAAAAGAAAATAATTCGCTATGGAAGCTTGTTTCTGCCCCAAAAAAATCAGATATAATTACCTTTTTATTTTGTGGCAGAATAAAAATTTTTTTTTTTTATCCAGTGGCGGAAACAAGTTTCCATAATTCACTACTTTGTTTCGTTTTTTTACTAACTGTACTTGAATAATTTATTGGATTGTTTACTTGATTCCGAAATATAGGAATAACTTCAAAATGAAAGTTTTAATTTATTGTAGCTTTTTTTTAAAATAAAGTTGAATGTTTAATAGCATATTATCACTCAAAATTGATATTGAGTATCATGAAATTTCACTGTTACAGGAATCAATATCCTAAGTTCTGATATTGTGGCAAAACATGGACCCTAAAAAAAGATAGTTGTGGGGAATGGGAAAACATTACCTGGTACTTCTCGTAAACCAGTGGCATGGTAAACATGGAAACCACCGCTAAAGAGAGAAAGACCAACGAGAGATACAGTCAGGACAACTGAGCAGCGCTCCCAGAATGCTGTGTGATATCACTTGATTACAGTTTGAGGTTATAACACCCTGTATATTTGATCAAATAAATGCAGCCTTGGCAAGCCTAAGTGACTCTTTTACAAAACATTTTAAAATCTTACCAACCCTAAACTTTTAAATGGTAGTGTGTGTTTGGCTGTTTTCTTACCCAGAATCAACAGGGTCAGGCCATTAAACAGAGCTCCAACATAGGTCAACAACCACATCAACACTGCAAACTAAACACACACATATAATGTCAAATTATCTTCACAGCTTTTAAATCTTTTAAATGAACACTCAGTAACTCTTCCCACTGTCTAACAAAATTAACAGCACTTGCATATCTTTAAAATGATGTGAACCTACATGAGATGAAGACTGCAGTCATATTACTAGCCTAAAACTGCTGCTTAATTCTACATTGGGTGGGCGCCACTCATGGTTTAAAATCACATGAGCCGAATGCAACCTCAAAAATGATTGGCCACTTTTGGTTCCAAAATGTGCCTGCAAATAGTTATTTCCTGTAACTGAAATCTTTTGTGTAATAATACTCCATGCCAATAGGTTTCAAGACTACTGTTCAACCAGTGAAACAGAATTAGAGAGTGCACCTTTAATACTAAAGGTTATCACGAGTTTGGCTTTCACATTGAAATTGCAGAAGTATCACAGAAAATTAGGGAATGAAATACTCAGGAATGGAATGTTCATCAGCTAGCATGTTTTCACCTTTATGGAATCGACCAGATCCTGAACCAGGAACAGCCTGCGAAGCTCCTTCATGGTGGAGTTGATGTACAGCTGGGTCTTATCCACATACTTACTGATCTGATCTGCAGACAGAGCGATCTCCACCTCCAGATAAGCCCTGAAAAGAGAGAAGCCATGAGAGTGAATGAACAGATTCATTGCTCAATACGTACAGAGGTGAAAGACACAAACTGAGTGTAGGACTAACTTTAAGGGGTGGCCCTCATCGGTTTTTTGCACTGCCTGCAGGACTGATTTGTAGACTCGGAAACTGATGGTGGCGGAGAGGACAGCCAGAGCGAGGTACGCTATGACACTCACCACGCTGAACTGGGTTAAAGAGAACAGCAGCAGCAACAGGCTGCCGAACACCAGCCCGGACTGCTTCATATCCCGCCAATGTAACAGATCTACCACTGAAGAGGGGGAGAAAAACAAGTAGAAGTGTGATCAGAACAAGAACCATGTCAGTTCTTATGTACGTTTGTGCACACATTTTACAGTGAGAAATTACAGCATGAACCTGATTGGTCAGCATCAGATCTGCACAATCACAGGTTGCAAGTCTCTCTACACTTGTTCTATTTTATTTGCTCTGTAAAACATTATTCACGTAGCCGTCACAATTGAGCAGCTGTTTAGTATTTGTTACACTTATTATGTAATAGCCATTTACTCATCACTACTAAAAGAAGGTCTCATTCACTATATGTGTACATGAAATATGACATTCCTGAAGAATCAACCTTTATTTCAATAGCACTTTATACAATATAGATTGTGTCAAAGTGGCTTCACAGAGATAAACAGGAAATAACAGAAGCAATTATGAAAACTCTGCTAAGGAGATTTAGGTTCTGCTGTAAAGCAGCTCTCAAAGACAATAGTGTGTTAGTTCGGATCAGTAAGTGTGAAGTTAATCGATCAGCTATAGGCAGCAATGTTATTCATCTCAAATCAGTTCAGTGTTGATTTAATTTAAGTTTAATACCAGTGTCAGTGTTGCAAGATGTGATTCAGCTATAAAGCAGCTCTACAGAAAAATAATGCCGCTATCCAGCTTAATTCAGTTCAAGTTTTGGCAGTCAGTGTGATCATATAGATAAACTACTTAAAGGGGTCATATGATGCGATTTAAATTTTTCCTTTCTCTTTGGAGTGTTACAAGCTCTTGGTGCATAAAGAAGATCTGTAAACATCA
>NW_015554073.1:968197-981001 GCF_001515605.1 Sinocyclocheilus anshuiensis
GGACACGGCATCAACAGTATGTGAGGGGCGTAACATTTCCGTCTCACACTTGAGGTATTCGGCCAATCACAACGCACTGGATAGCTGGCCAATCACAGCACACCTCGCTTTTTCAGACCGATGAGCTTTGTAAAAATTGATGCGTTTCAAAAAGGCGGGGCTAGATAGATGTAGATCCTATAGAGGAGAAACAATAATGTACAGTATGTGGAAAATAATGTTTTTTTAACTTTAAACCGCATAAACACATTTCATTACACCAAATACACAAAATAATGTTCTTTTTAGCAGCATCATATGACCCCTTTAAAGTTGTGTCTTTCAGAACCCAACTAAGCAAGCTAGAAGGCGACAGTGGAACCCTATCAGAAATTTCAATTAGTTTTATTCATTTCAATAATTGTGACTTTTACAGGTCTGGAAATCAATTTTAAAATTCTCTTTTGAAGTTTTTTCTTGACTGTATTCATCATGCATTTTCCATGAAGAGAAAATGTGTAACCTTGAGGCTATATGTTCACACCTGTCTACCTCCCACAGCACCTGTTGTCAACTTATCTAACCCTAACCATCTGTGTGCACACACTGTACTGGGTTAATTATTGCTGTTGGGTAAGACAGTACAAATAGTCACGTTATCAGAAGTTCTGTAATATAATGACCACACACAAAGTGAGCTATGAGCCTTCACCATACTTACATACACTTTTAGAAATATAGCAGTGGAATGGAAAGGTGCAAGAAGGTTACAACTTTTATATTGCAGGTTTGGTTTTGGCAAGTGCTTGAGTATATCCACGTAAAATGGAACTGATAAAAGGCAAAACTTTAGGTTACTACCGTAACCCCGGTTCTCTGATAACATGTTCCCATAGTGAGATACCGAACAAATGTTAAAAAGAGAACCTAGTAGTCTATGGTGAAATTATCGCTCTATATAGGGGAGATAAATTTATTTTCTACAGCGTCACTATAGACGTGTACCATCTTAAATTACAGTGGTAATCCCCCTTGGCGCAACCTAATGTTAAGTGTCTTGCTCAAGGATCACCCCTTGCAGTTCAAACCTTTTGGTTACTGGCCCCAACATGCATCACATTAGATACAAAACTGTACAACTACCATTCAAACCTACAACGTAGTCCCACTGTTCTCCAGGAGCAAGTCATTTACCAAGTACTGGGAGCATGCAGCATATGCATTAAACAGATTAAAGCCAAGCACACTCAGTGACCAAATATAACTTACAAAACACAAAACAAATGCTCTTTCCTGCTCTAAGAGCCAATCCTTACTTGAAACATTCTGGAGCTTGTATTTGCTATTGATGTGAATCTGACTGATGATGAAGAAATAACGTCTTCTCCTACTTATCTGACATGCTGCTTTCCGTATAATATTTAGCAGGCAAATATCAGTGCGGTAATCATTACAGTCCAGGATGCTGATTGATCAGTATAGAGTCTCTTATAGAAGCCTCTTATACTCATCAAAACTGCATTTATTTGATCAAAAACAAAGTAAAAACGGTAATATTATGAAATATATTATAGAAATATTTTTTGGGGAAGTCGTGGCCTAATGGTTAGAGAGTCGGTCTCGTAACCCAAAGGTTGCGGGGTTCGAGTCCTGTACCGCCAGGTATGTGGGTGGGGGGAGTGAATGTACAGCGCTCTCTCCCACCTTCAATACCACGACTGAGGTGCCCTTGAGCAAGGCACCGAACCCCCAACTGCTCCCCGGGCGTCGCAGCATAAATGGCTGCCCACTGCTCCGGGTGTGTGTTCACGGTGTGTGTGTTCACTGCTGTGTGTGTGCACTTTGGATGGGATAAATGCAGAGCACTAATTCCGAGTATGGGTCACTATACTTGGCCACATGTCACGTCACTTTAGAAAATATCACAATTTAAAATATCAGTTTTTTAATTTTAATGGATTTTCAAAACGTAACTTATTCCTGAGATGGCAAAGCTGAATTTTCAGCAGCCATAACTTCAATATTCATTGCTACATGATCCTTCAGAAATCATTCTAATATGCTGATTCACTGCTTTGCTGCTCAAGAAGCATTATTATCTAAGTTAAAACAGTTACTGCTTAATATGTTTTGTGGAAACCGTTATTTTTTTTTCCCAATGTTCTTTGATGAATAGCAAATTTGATTTGAAACAGAAGACTTTTGTAACATTGTTTTTTATTGTCACTTTTGATCAACTGAATGCATATTGCTAATTAAAATGACCCATTTCTTAAATCTTACTGACCCCAAACTTTTGAACGGTAGTGTATATAGCAAAAGCTACGAACCATCTGTTTGGTCAGCGATGATCCATTCATTTTGACCCATCCATTTGGTCACCCAAAGAGAATTTCTTTGCATTCTTGTACGCAAGTTCTTTCACATTATTATGATACTTCACAACCAAGCAAGTGTGTAAGATGGTTGACAGGTTTCAAGCACTGTAAACTAGCCTAGGTCTTTCTGCTCTTAACTGCTGGAGGAAAACACATTCCACCTTTCCATCACCTTTCCAGCCAAATCACAAAGATAACACAAGTAGAACTTGTTGCCATGAGATCCAGCAGACTGAGATCTCTGAATCATCTTCTTCAGTCTCTGCGGCAAGCGAGAGCTCCCTGTAACTTCTGTATGTTTTCTTTTTTAGCATCTGCATTTTTACACCTTTTGCTGCTGCTTCAGAAGAAACCGTTACACACTCACGGAAGCTGGTCTGTCACACTCTAGCGTGTGCATGACATCTGTAGTCCCCTGTGTGATTCTCCCATCAGTCCCGCTGGGCTAAATTTAGCCTGGCAAAGCTTAGAGGAGGGCAGAAATATCGGCCATTTTTATCTGGAGATTTTTGCTCGAGCTTAAGTTCAAGATGAATTGCAGACTTCATATTCGACTGATAGTTGAACACACTGTCAATTATTCTTAATAACTTCTGATGGTATCTAATCAATAATAATGTAAAACAAAAAATACAAAAAAACTTTAACATAACTATTAAACTATAACCTTTGATGATGATACTTGCCTGCTCTGACAAATCCTTCAGTTAACAGACTCTCTAAATAGAATAAGAATAAAAATAGCAGTTCACACTCTTTTTCCTAACAAACACCTTTAAGTATTTACTTAACTAAAGCAGACTGATATAAGACTATTGTTTAAGGATATCCAGTAGTTAGCTGACTTAACATGGGCTCTAAAATCACATATGGACACTAAAGCACCACTAAATTCACTTCCATCCATCAAAACCAGTGACATTAATTCCATCACTATAAACAATAGTCTTAGAGATCCCTGATTTTTATTCTAAAACACCAAAGCTAGCAGAAGACAGAGAGCTACTGACCTGAACCACCCATGACTGCAGACAGCAAGCAAGAAAGAGAGAGAGAGACAGTGAGTGGGAACGCACACAAAAGGAGAAAGAGAAAGGCAGAGAATGAGAGGGAGGGGGACCGGCTCATACTACCATTGGCTAATAATGGACACACACACACACATTCATACAGCATACAGGGTGACAAATAGCCCAGACTGAAACACAAACACAGTCAAAAATCACAATTATGTGTGACCCTTTTGCAGAACCTAATTAATCCACCTTGTTTCATACGTCCTATGTGGCGAGTGTGTGTGAGAAGAGAAAGAAAGGGGACAGCAGCGGTTGCTATAGATACAGTGTTCCAGTTTCCTTTACACACATTGCTTAGGGGGCCAGCTTGAAATAAGAAGGTGGTGGTGGGGGGTAATTGTGTGCGTGTGTGCTGGTGTTTAAATGTCGGAGTGTAATTATAGCATCAGAGATGCACATCCAGCTTGACAACCAGGCTAACATTATATCCAACCATTCACTTCCTGAATGAAAGGTCATTGCCATGGGCAAAGACCTATATGGAGTATGGAAGTTAAATTCTAGAAGTAAAAATCAGATTCATTTTTTCCAAAGGGGTTTCGATTTTTATGGATAACTTAAAACAGACTTAATAAAAACAGACTGACTGTGAGCTACAAGGTTGTTAATCAATGGCATATGCCACTAGCTGGGATTATTTAAACTTTTTTTTTAAATAATTGTGTTCAACATCACAAATCCTGGTGAAACACATTACCCATGGTTCTGCAAAAAAAATGGCATCAAATCAGAAAATCAAAACAAGTTGCAAAACTTAAAGCACTGTAAATGATCTAGCTAATCTCACTACACTCTCAAACTACTTAAATGTTTGAATATGTATGCACATTTTGCAACAGTTGCAAAGTATGTTGTTTCTATATACGCAATCAACATCTTTAAATCAATATTTCTCCATATTTTGTGTTTATTTTAATTACATTCCCAATTTGTATTTATTTTAATCATATTTGCAATGCTCCATGGGATTTTAGTTCATTCTCTCATTAAAGTTAAGCACAGTCTTGTACATTTAACTTTTTATATTAAAATAATGTTTTCCTTCAAATAAAATGTTGTAATATTGTGATTCACCTTGTAGCTGTTTGGTTTGATTCATGGCTTATAATTTTTAATTAAAGACTTTTTAAAAATCCCTAAGGGAAAAATTAATGGGAACCAAGGAAGCTGAAAAACTTTGGGACTGAAAGCCTGAAGGTTCAATCAAAATGGTTGAATAACTTAATATACTGTTGTAGCGCATCATAAAAAGATCGTTTTAATCAGCTAGCAAAATGCTAAGCTAGTACACGAAGCTATGAAATGCATCCTGGACCAGAAAGGGAGCATGTGTGACTGCCTTAAAACCTTCTCTGCACTTCTAACCTTCACAATGCCCAAGCATGGTGAGTTACTGCACTATATTCCCATTGGACACTTTATTTTTGACTTTCCATGTACATTTTTACTCCCTGTCTGTCTTTGTTTACCTTGCCACCACAATTAAAAATTAAAATGAAATGTCATTGTATGACTTTATTCTGCAGAACACAAAATAAGATATTTTGAAGAATGTTGGAAACCAATATTTTGGTTACCATTGACTTCCACAGTATTGAAAAAAAAAATTCTTCTTATGCTTTAAAGTAAGAATGTCATGCTGGTTTGTAGCAACACAAGGGTGAGTAAATAATGACAGAATTTTCTGTTTTTGGTTGAATCTCTTTAAAATAAGTTAACAGAGCCTTAGTCTTCCCTGAATCAACATGAATGCTGTTTTTGTTACATTTTGTGCCAGTTTAAGTTTTAATTAGGGTTGGTAGTAGCTTATCGGTTAATGATCTGGGCTGCTGACACAAAAATCTCAAAAATAGGTGACCCAGGCACCAGAGTTACTGCAATCACAATCCTGGTACTCATACATTGTGTTCCTAATAAAGACCCTATACAACACACACACAATCCTGGAAATTCCAGAGCTAAACAGGAAATGGAATCCAGCCCCACCAAACGATACAAATATAATTGAAATCTGGAGGGAATATATGTTCCTAATATTTCACTGATTGGTTACGCATAACAGGGAAGGGGTGTGTCAAGCTAATTTGAGGCAGAAAAATACCTCTATATTTATAGATACAAATAACTAAATATTGATAATGAATTGAAAATGCACATTTCCATTCAAAGGTCTACTAAACTAAACTCCAGTATCTCAAATCATGCATAATTCAGGTAAATCTACCACTTCATATTTTACATATACTGTGCTTGCTTTTGTAAAATGTAATCAGGAAGAATATTCTGTCCTGGCTTTAGAAACCCTGTTGTTTTATCCATTATTTAGCACATTAGAGCAATTATTTTATTTACTTACTTTTATTTAATTACTTCATACAGACAAATGTATATGAATGAGTTCAAATAAAACACTTCCTTCAGGCCTGTGAGTGTTTTAAAAATACAGCACTGAATGTTTTATATAGTTATGTGTTGCTTTATGCATGTCTCTGTGTGTATGAGAATGCAGTAAGATGGGTCTAGACTCTAGAGAGTTTATGAATCATCAAAAAACAAGAAATGATTTCATAGTGATGTCATACGATCATGCAGGGAAAATGTGATGTCATACAAATAGCATAAATATAGAGACAAACTGAGTAGAGTAAAAATGTATGTTTGTGCTGTTAAATGATCATGAGTAGAATTTCTAAATTGTTTAAACGCATAATGCTAGGAATGGATTTAAGATATATCTACTATGCAATAGTTTAAAAGGCCCTAAACATATCTAAGCAGGCAACAGAATATAATAGAAATCCTCATGTGGACTCCTTTTTCACTTGGCCCATGCCAAAACAACCAACCTGAATACTCTAGCAACGTCCTAGAAACCATTAAGAATGCCTTATACCGAGAATATTGTCAGGCCAATTATAATGTTGTGAATTTTGCATCTAGTTACAGAGAGTAGTTTCAGCAAACACAACCATACACAAATACTGTAGCTTTACAAACACAGACTGTCAACACTCACACAATGCACTCCCTCCCAACACCATTTATCTAGGTGGACATTTAAAATGTGCCTGCCAATGTACTAGAATAGCCTAGAGAATTCTGTTTGTTTTTCTTTTAAAAATATCCTAGCTCACAATTTCTTAGTCTTGCATGGAGGCTCTTTCGTTCTCCAGGTATCATGGATGCCTGTTGAAGAGAATGATGTAATCGGGATGGGTGTGACCTGGTTGCTATAGCGACAGCCTCATCCAGCGCTGCTGTAACCGCGAATGAAGATAAAAACAGCCTCAACTCCGTCAGTGGCAAACGGAGCCTAATCTAACGACACAGCGGGGTTACCATATCAGCATTACTATGAAGCAGACAGACCACCTGCCATCCCTCATCCCAAAACAGATGCCTCTCCCCTCTTCTCTTTGTCCCACCGGCGCAGAGACAGAGGCTTCATGTAAAACCCAAAACCTAATACATGCTCAAATATACAGCATAAAACACACAAGGCGTTGTAAAATTAGTACCATAAAACACAGTTTTATACAGACAAACACAAAATCTGTACCCTGCCCTCTCCAGCTGCTCCAGGTGCACTCTTTCTTCCCTTTATCCATTTCTGTCGTTTCTCTCGCTGCTGTCGTCTTTCTCTTTTCCCTTTCGCAGATCTTATATCTTCCCGAGACCCACTATCTCAAGCGTCCGAACGGCATGAATGGCCAGAAAGGAGAGAAGAGAGCAGAGGAGAGACAAGCTAATGCTACTCAGTGAGGAAACGGAGAGAGAGAAAGAGAGGGAGAGTTGCTGCTCTGCTGGATGAAACAGTAAACACTGCAGCCTCCACCGCAGAGAGCGGAGCGAACCATATGCAACGCCCGGGGCGTGATGGGGGGGATTCAGATCAAAGAGGCCCCACCCTAACAAAGCTAATACATAAACATTAGCGAGGTCACGTGACCACGTTGGCATAAGGTGCGTTTGACTTCATGCGGCGCTGCGCAGACCGATCGACAGCTGACTTGAAGCAGTGCATGCCGGTTAGAAATTTTGTCAGACTTGAACCGGCGCCGCCACGTCACTGTTACGTGTAGCATCAAAGTTTCGAGAGCAGTCGGCTGACTCAGCTGGCGCAGCTTTTTCAGAGCAGGCTTGTTTGAGATGAGCAAAATCTGCGCAGAACCGATCACCGCGAGAGGCATGCCAGTTAGAAAAGTGTCCGAGTTACGACCGACTTGCTCTGATGTCATGCTGACGTGCCAAAAAACTCTCGCGACGGCGAGGCGGCTGTGTCGGATTGTGCAGTCGAGCGCAGTTGCTCTCCACCGACTGCGCTTATCAAAAGCATGATGGGAAACGATCATAGACTGTATAAAAACATGGATGTATTGTCCGTGACGTCACCCGTAGGTTTCAGAAGAGCGTTTTTGAAGCTCAAAGTGGGCAGAGCCTGTCATCGCCATCTTGGCAGCACGTCACAGCGCGTTACTCCCGGATAATCAAAAATGGGCAAAGAGGCGGGAGCTGGTTGCTGAGACCACGCCCACCTAGCTCCACGGTGACAGCAGCGGCAATCCACCTGTCACTCAAGTGGCCACGCCCTTAATTATGCAGAACTTTAAGGCTTAATATAATTTAAACGGATGAGTTATAAAAAAAATTCACCCCCTCACAGTTGTCATGAAGGGCAAAATTAGCTATATAGACCAAAACCACTTTTTGTACAAGGCTGTAAACATTTTTTTTTTCTGCTGTAAAGTGCATTTTAACATGGGGAGTCTATGGGACTAGTCTCGCGTAGCCAGACCTTCAGACTGACGGCTGAAGGTCTGGAATTCATGGCAGCTTTCATTGGCCAAGGCCCGCCCATGAGGCCGTTTGACCGACATGTCAAACAACCAATCATAGTTCGTTTCATTTCAGCGTCACATTTCGGGGCGTGGAAATGTCGCCACAATAACAGACCGGTGTGTAAAACTCTCGGATGTATTTTAAAGATTCTATGCCGCGAACTTGAAATATTTCACATACTTTTGAGAGTCCAGCGTTTAGTTGATCATGATAAGCGCTCATCGTCACAGTTGTAAACACGACGGCTTTCTTCTTTCGTGAGGGGGTTTGGCGCCACGGCATCTTTGTTTTCAGGTGGAACGTTAAATAACGCGACACACACGTCTCCCGGAAATCCTGTATAATTCAACCAATCCGATGACCACTTCAAAATTTCAAAAGTGTTTCCACTTTTGTGTGCCGTATGCATCAGACGTTCAGCCAAAGGTCCATGGGCGTGACGTCTGAGGCTGAGACTACTATGGGACTGACTCCCTTTTGGAGCCAGCCTCTAGCGGCCAGTCGATGAATTGCAGTTTTAGTCACTTCCGTGTTGGTTTCACATTTTGGTGTTGGTGTTACATTTCAGGCGAAGCGAGGCGCATCTCAAACAAGCCTAGCGACTGCAGGAGCGCTGATGACAACACAGCTGTTTTATGATTGGCCAAATTCACCACCTGACAACAATGACGTGTGTTTCTAACATCTTCGATTCCAATACTGCTCACAAATCTGTTTTTATAACAGTAAAAACATTTTTAGTGTAGTCGCACTGTTATATTGAATCATGTTTATCAATAAAACACTGATAAAAGCCTATAAATCCCCACTTTATTAAATAGTATATGTTAATGTTGAACTTTATTCATGAACAGATGGCGCTTTATTAAGCAGTATATAAAAAGTGTTTCTGTTGCTCATGAAAACGTTTCTGAAACGTCTGTGTATTTGACAAATATTGCATTTAATTCACTTCATCTGTGATATGAGTATACAAACACAGAGCGAACGTCATTACCGGGAGCAGAAAGTGTCCGACTTGACATCTCCGCTTTCAATTCCGCCCCAGACTGCAGGTGGCTACTCTCGCCAATCGGTCTGCGCAGCCCTGCATGAAGTCGAACACACCTATTGTTGTCGGTTCAAAATGAGCGGAGTCTGCTGGGTTTTTATCTTGCTTTTTTATTTTACTGCATTCACGCTTTAAAAGAATAGCAGGCTAACATATGTGGAAATAAATATCCTTATATTATCCTTATCCTTATAACAAGTCAAGTCAAGTCAAGTCTGCTTTATTGTCAATTCTTCCACATGTACAGCACATACACAGAGAATTGAAATTGCGTTACTCTCAGACCCTTGGTGCATACAGATAACACTAGCAGTAGAACATAAATACAGATATACAGATTAAGTATAAAATACAACTATACAAATATACAAATAAGGTAAAATGTAAAAAAATATATAAAAAAAATATATATAAAGCAGCACACGGCACATGGCAGATAGAGTGCAAACCAGTGAAGTAAACAACAGTGCAGATATAATGATTTGTAGTGCAAAAAGAGCTTATTTAGACTGATTAAAGTGACTGTGTGTGTACCCCAGCTAAGATGAGAAATCCCCAGCTAAGATGAGAATTAACGCATATTAATTAAAAATTATAGTGAAAATTATAGTAACATATTATTAATATTCTCATTGCAGAAAAACAGAGACTAAACAAACAGAGAAACATAGAAACCAAAAGCAAAAGAATAAAGCAAAATAAATAAAAATATTTTATTTTTTATTTAATTATTTTGCTTTTTTTTCTTCTATGTTGGCCTTTTGTTTCTGTTGTAATTAATAACATACTCATGTATATACACACACATACATGAATGTTATTAATAATGAATATTATATTAATAATTAGTGTATACTGTATATATATATATATATATATATAAATTATTAATATCATATTAATTATATTATATATGGGATAAATAGGGATAGCTCAACTGAAACATTTCATAATTTTTGGACACTTCACAGTTGTGTGTAAATTAATTAATTAATGTAGTTTTGTTTTTATGTTGTTAAATAATAATAATAGTGATGATGATGATTTTGCACAATAATATTTCTGAATCAGTAAATACACTGTCTGTTTTAAGGTATTTCAACAGCAAGAACCGACGCAAGAAATGCATACTTGTGCATGCGTTCATGCGTCGGTACGTGTGAGTAGGTCTGGTATTCGATGATTTCAGTCTTGGCCACTGATCTATAATAGAGAAAAATTGAGAAAATAGATAGTCATTGTATATAGATCAGTGGTCTTGGCTTATTCATTTTCAGCATCTTCTTCTGTTTCCCTCAGCATCTTCTCTTCTCTCTAAGGGCTCACCACGGAAACAGCTTAAGCGCCCTCTCTCCCGTGTTACCATGACAACAGGCTGATCCGCGCTGATCCAGATTGTCTCAGAATTGCAATGTAATGTAGAGCGTTATTGTTTTAATGTTTTAATATCGCCACATTAAAAACATCAACCTGTTCACACGAAGACACACTTTAGCACTACTGTGATCTGTAGTTAATGTTCTTATGAAGTTTTTCAATGATAAAAACCCAAAGCTGTGTTACATAAACCGGCGGTCTCTCTCGCCCTCTGCAGGTGATTTACGGCAGCGCTGCCGTAAAGGCGTTGACCTCTTTTTCTAACATTCCAGAACCTTCAGTTTCAGTCACCACACAATGACTGGAATATGTTTTAAAATGCAATTCACAACATTAGACTTACATTGCCTATCAATTATAAAACATCTTTGTCAGTTTATATGTAGCTGCCTGTAATTTTGTAATATAAGAAATGAATGAATAAAGGAAGCAATATAGCAAATTAATATTTAATCAACTGCTGTTCCTTCAGACAAAATGAAGAAAAGCACTTCATAATGCTTGACGCATCATACGTGCACTGTCCCCATTTTACAAGAGGATTATAAAAAACTGTTTACAACAAGAGAGTCTGCTTCTCTAGAAAGAACCACTTGATCCAAAACAGTTCATATGTTCTAATGTTCATTCCTCCCACTGCTGTCACAAATTCACGTAAACACTGAGAGACAGACTAACTCCTGAGATGAGCATGTTAAGAGCTGTGTTCTGGTTCTGGAGTCAACAGTTTCATAAACAACACATACTCGTGCTATGAATGTACAAATAAAGAATTCCAGTTTTATTCATGGGCCTACAGAAGATTTATTATGAGCAACAGCAGTACGTTTCAATTTAAATGTTGTTTAAATGTGCAACCTTAAAGGGTTTAAAAAAATAATGACATCAGATCTGCAATATCGTTTGGGTCAGTGTACACCATTGATTGAGATTTTTTGCTTTTTCTTTGTTATTTTGAAGTTATGTAAATAAGCCACAGAGCAGTTGTTTAAACCCACCACTAGAGGGAGATTATCGCCTTAATTCAGCCTCGATCGACCCTAGAAAAGAGAGGATCTGCCTGTGGCTGTGTGCCTGGCGAGGCAATTTCACAAGCAGCATGTTTGTGCGAAGGAACTACTCAATGAAACTGATTTCATACCAGCTTTCAAGGGACCATGATGCACTCTCAGAAAAAAGGTACAAAAGCAGTCACTGGGACACTACCCTTTCAAAAGGTACAAAAATGCACCATTTAGGTACTAATATGTACACTTTAGGAACAATAAGGGTAACTTTAAGGGTCTAAAATGCAACTTTTTGGGGTAAATGAGGTACAAAGGTGTACCTTTTGAAAGGGTACCATTCCAAGTGACAGCTTTTGTACCTTTTTTTTCTGAGAGTGTGTAATGATGTTTAATGATCTAAAATAAATTATTGTGAGCTTTTGTGATAAAAAAAAAGCATTTAATGACTAAATGGTCAATTTATTGCCAGAAATTCGAACATTTATGAATTAATTTACTCCATCGAATCATAAACCTATGCTGCTTTCAAAATAATAACAGATGAAGGCATCTTAGACAGGATGTTACACAAATACTGGATGTTCTTTAATGCCTTACGTAAAGGCTGTTGATTTGTGTTTTTTGGACATAATCATTGTCTCTCAGACTCTCCACCATCGATTCAAATTAGTCCTTGCAACATAAGCAGGCTTTTCTAATTAAACTTTTATGGAACCCTTACCAAAAAGTAGTATACTTCAAGTTTATTTTAGTAAGTATACTTAAGTAAAGTTCAAGTATATTTTTAAGTATACTTTATGTAGTAAGTATACAAATACTGGGGAAGTCGTGGCCTAATGGTTAGAGTCGGACTTGTAACCCAAAGGTTGCGGGTTCGAGTCTCGTACCGGCAGGGATTGTAGGTGGGGGGAGTGAATGTACAGCACTCTCTCCACCTTCAATACCACGACTGAAGTGCCCTTGAGCAAGGCACCGAACCCCCAACTGCTCCCCGGGCGCCGCAGCATAAATGGCTGCCCACTGCTCCAGGTGTGTGTTCACAGTGTGTGTGTGTTCACTGCTGTGTGTGTGCACTTAGGATGGGATAAATGCAGAGC
>NW_015554073.1:981584-986026 GCF_001515605.1 Sinocyclocheilus anshuiensis
CTGAGAAGTACATAAAAAGTAGACTAAAAGTATACTTTCCTATTTTTAGTTTAAAAGAAGTATACTAATAGCACACTTGAATAAACTTCTTTTTCGTAAGGGAAAACACCAGCTGTGACAATAATCTGCTCAGCACTGCTTCCTCTGAGCATTGTAGAATTATGAATTGGCATGACTACGCATTCAAAGAACAGATGATAAAGAATGAGAACAGTGAGCTGAGTTACAAAGCAAATCCAGGAAACTTTAAGGAAAATTTACAAAGCAATTCCAGGAAACTTTCAAGAAAATGTAAATTAATATTTTGGATTCAATACAATAAAAATTAAGGTTCGTTTTGATTATATATTACAGAAATGGTTTCTTGTAAATCATACGGTGTTTCTGATTGATTCAGACTGTAATTCGCTGTTTTGAAATATAAGTTATTATCTGTGCCATACTGTATGTGTTTAATTCACTATAAGAGACGACTCATAAGAGTCCTTTGTTTGTGAATCTGAACTAGTACACAACCCAACAGAAATACATTTCTTGCCATTATTTTGTGGTTCATATTTTTTATTGAATCACATTCAAAACAGACTGTGAACTCACATTCAACACTCAAGTGAAATATGACTTTTTCCTTTTCACTTTTGTCTGGCATGACACTTTTGCAAAAGGAAAAAGATTATGCTAATTAAATTATACTATTAACACATCAATTCTGAATTATCTACATACAGGGTTTCTGCAGACATGAACAAGTAAAATTTAAGACTTTTTAAGACCTTTTTAATACCACCTGAATGTGATATTAAAACCGCCAGTAGGTGGCAGTAAGTCACTGTTAATAAGTGAGTCATTGCGACTGAACCGAATCATTTAAACAGTTGATTCATTCGGGAACGAAACACCGTCATGTTGATCAGAGACGCAGAACAGCGCCGTGGCTTTGTTTGGAATTATTTTTGTTGGCGAAATAGTGCAAAAACAGGCAATATGGTGTCTAAAACGTAAGTCTCTTAATAAAACTTCTAGTTTATTGAACTGTTATAAAAAATCAATATCACATTTGTATATGGTAATTTTTGGAGAGAGAAAAAGGCACTCTTCCGTGTGAACTTGATTAACTAGATGAAGCGGTATAAATATACACATTTTCTGCCCCCATGTCTTGAATTTGTGATCATTCCGAATGTATTTTAATAGACTGAATCATGCAGTGAAAGAGCGCACTAGACTTCACGTAGTGCGTGCACTCTGTAGGTGTTTTGAATGGTTTTTTTTGCGTCGTGAGAATATTGAGCAAAATAGCTCACTTGTCATGGTGTTATTTAACTATATCATGTTATGAATAAACTAAACATTTTGAATTTTTACCTCAGTGGGTTTCTTCTGAGTTTATGTGTGCTGTCACGCTCATTTATTCTGAAGTCTCGAGACAAACAGAGTGAGCCTCAGCGCGAGCTTGTATTCTGTATTCTGCTAATTTACTGCAATTCTCTCTGATGACGCAGTAATTTACCGCGGGGAAGAAAAAAATCTTCGGTCTGTCCAATGATTGTAAAGTCATTAGGTCCGTCAGACTGCAGATATTTTAGCGGTAATGAGACCAAAAATAATTAAGACTCATCGAATCCGAATTTAAGACATTTTAAGACTTTTTAAGGCCTTATATTAGGAAAACGTTATTTAAGACATTTTAAGACTTTTTAAGGACCCGCGGACACCCTGTACATAAGTAAACTACTGATTAAGTAAACTCGTGTTGCGTTTAAGCTGCTATGATCATAACATCTATTTAAAATTGTTTCTGTTTTGAATGTGTTTTGAGATGCCATTTGGTGATAAACAGTACTCCCACATCATCACATCATCACTTCATGACACTCACCACCTCTCATCACAGCTGTCAGGCAGTGGATGTTCTCTGCATCACAGTGCTAATGTTAGCTTGGTTCCAAATCTGCAATCATCTAGAACAGTGGTTCTCAAGCTTTTTGACTTCAAGGCCCCCACTATGTCCAACACAATATTTGAACGTCCCCCACATTGGCTATTAGAGATATTTCCTCTGGCATTTTGCTTGTTGCCACAGGTAATGTTAACATAGTAAGGTAATTAAACATTATTCGTTTTCAATAAAAAAATTATAGTTATTGAGGGGGAAAAGAAATATGATGTCAGTATGCATCTAGGATTTTTTGTGTTTTCAGCATATTCATTAAGCTTAATTGGAAGTTTGCTGAGCCTTGGTTGAGAACCACTGTCCTGAACTCTCTGGCTGATACTCTAAAAGCAGCCTTAGGATCTAAAATTAATTTTGTGTACTGACTAATTGAAAAAAGTTACTGTCCATAAATATTTCTTCAAACTGTATTATTCATTATTTTCATTTTAAAATGTCTTATTTAAAAAATGTTTCACTAAACTAATCACTAAAGTGGCAAAGTATACCCATAGTGAGTTTTTACTTGAATTTTCTTTTTGGTGGCTTAATATGAAAAAACTCTAATAAATGATGCCAAAAGAAAAAAAAACCTTAGGCATCCTAGATAAATTTTTACAATTTGATCTAAACCATTATGTTATAGTTCATACATTTAATTTACCCTCCATCTGCAATTTTGACTCACATTAATCAGCGAGTTTCTCTTATAAAAACTGTTATTGTAGTATTTACAATTATATTACTTATTACAATTTTTAATTAGCTTTTATTTTTATATTTTCACTTTTCATATTAAGTTTCAGTCATTTTAATATGCTTTTGTCATTTTTATTTTTTGTTTTTGTTCTAATTAGCTTAAGTTAATTTTTTTCATCTAATATTTTATATTTTCTTTCTGTTATTTCAGCTTTATTTCAATTGACATGTTTTCTAATTAGTTATAGTTATCAAAAACAGTGCTGCTTGTAGGAAGAATAACGCAATGCCCCTTACCTTTCTGTCTGTTGATGCTTTGGAGGAACAGGGACAGATCAGCCTCTTTCTCTGTGGTGGAACTCACGATACTGCTTTTGCTTTTATTCTCCTTCTCCTGACTGGAATGCTGCTCTGGAGTCACTGTAGACGTTCCCATTACTGCAGGCCTGGGTTTGGTGGACCAGCTGTCCTCTGGTTGTGGCTTGGGCCTCTCAAAAGGTACGACTTTCTCTTTTTCCTTCTCTTTTTCTTTCTCTGTTTCTCTCAAGGTGCTAGCTGGGGGGTCGGTGAAGGGAGAGGCCATAGCGCAGGAAGTCGTAATGGGCTTAGAAGACGTGACGTCTGTGGTCAGGAGAGAAGATATTTCTGGAGGTTTTGAGGCAGAATATTCTTGCTCCCTTTTGGGACTTTCCTCAGAAGCTGATTCGATTAGCAGGTCGCTGTCGAGCTCCGCCTCCCTTTCCTCTCTTAACAGACTGTAGAGTGGTGGGTTGCTGGATTGACCAAAGCCCCCCTTGGAACCCCCAGAGAGGTCAAATGGGTTACTAACACTGACCTTGTTGGTTTGTGGCTTGTCAAATGGGTTACTAGCTTTATCAGTGGCAGATGTGTAGCTGGTCTGCTCAAACGGGTTGCTTGCTTGACTGAATCCGCCTTTTGCGGGCGTGGTCTTAGATGTCAGATCATGTATTGGCGAATCAGGTTCATCAGCCACTTGCTCAATTTCTGAATCTCCAGACTCACCTTCACTGCCTTGAAGGTCTTGAGCCCATGGGGACGAGGGTTTGGCTGAGCTCTTGATGTCCTGGGCTTCAGGAAGATTGGGATGAGAGCTGATGCTGCTGGAATCTTGGGTGGAGCTCACAGACTTCATTCCTGCAGGCTGGAACAGCACATCAGACGGAGACTCTCGACCTGGAAAAGAGAAAAGTGACAGAAATGTTAGAATTCAAGAACAACTAAAATATGAGAGAAAGATTATAATACATAAGTATTAATAATATACTGAAATAAATGGCAAAATTTTAAATGATTAGGTGGTATTAGAGGCAAGATAATATCACGACTATAGATCAGTATTTTTCTGCCTGAAATAATCAGTTTACTTAACTAAATAAATAAAATAAAAATATTGATATAAATAAATATCTATCTATCTATCTGTCTGTCTGTCTGTCTGTTAGAAGTTATTAGAGACAAGGTAATTACACTACAGATCAGTGTTATTCTGCTTCTAATACTCAGTTTACTTAATTAAATAAATAAATAAAAAATATCTAAATAAATAAATAAATATCCGAAATATAAAATTCAGAATTGAAGAAACATTTCCTTTGTAACTCATGACTTTGCATTTAAATCTATCTATCTATCTATCTGTCTGTCTGGGCACCATACAGACTTTATTAAAGAATTTGAGTTAGTGCTGGCTGCAGATAAAGTCTTAATTGTTGGTGATTTTAATATCCATGTTGATAATGATAAAGATGCATTGGGATCAGCATTCATAGACATTCTGAACTCTATTGGG
>NW_015554073.1:987839-1040191 GCF_001515605.1 Sinocyclocheilus anshuiensis
CCCCTTTCTTTTTTCTTGTCCTTTCCTACTACTTATTAAATTCCAGTCATCTGACTCCATTTCGTCTTCATCGATTACCCCAGAAATCATCTTAATCCAGTCACAAACCAGTTTATGTCAACCGCCGTAGACTCCAAACACGACGAAGTCCTCCAAAACGTCGTGTGTCCACCATTTAAGGTCCGACAAGCGACAATGGCTAAATGAATGCTATATATACCAAACAAAAAGGGTCACATGACACAAACCAACCAATGGGGAACAAGGCACATGACTAAAGCAACCAATGAGCAAACAGAACTGATAATCACATGACAAGACAATAACCAATGAGAACATGACACATACACAAGGCAGAGATACATGAGGGCAACGGAAGCATGACACTGACAGCATGAATCAAACTAAAAATTAAAAGACATGAAAGCAAGAACAAGAAACACAAACAAAACCCAAACCCCACATTACAGGGATCAGCATTTCTAGACATTCTGAGCTCTATTGGGGTTAGACAACACGTGTCAGGTCCAACTCATTGTCGAAATCATACTCTAGATTTAATACTGTCACATGGAATTGATGTTAACGGTGTTGAAATTCTGCAGCAAAGCGGTGACATTTCAGATCATTATCTAGGCTTGTGTAAACTCCATATAGCTAAAACTGTAAATTCTACTCCTTGTTACAAGTACGGTAGAACCATCACTTCTACCACAAAATACTTTTGTAAGTAATCTTCCTGATTTATCTCAATTCCTCAGCATATCCAAACATGCGATATGTCTCTTTTAGAAGAAAACAAACATAACCCCAGGTATTTATTCAATACAGTGACTAAATTAACGAAAAACGAAGCACCAACAGGTGTTGACATTTCCCAACAGCACAGCAGTAATGACTTTATGAACTACATTAATTCCAAGAGCGATACTATTACAGATAAAATTGTAACCATGCAGCCGTCAGCTACAGTATCGCATCAGATAGTACGCTATAGATCCCCTGAGGAACAATTCCAGTCGTTCTCTACTATAGGAGAGGAAGAATTTTATAAACTTGTTAAATTATCTAAACCAACAACATGTATTTTAGAACGTATTCCATCTAAGCTCCTAAAAGAAGTGATTCCAGAAGTCATAGATCCTCTTCTGACTATTACTAATTCGTCATTGTCATTAGGATATGTCCCCAAAACCCCTATTCCATCTAAGCTCCTAAAAAAGGTGCTTCCAGAAGTCATAGATCCTCTTTTTATTATTAATTTGTCATTGTCATTAGGATATGTCCCCAAAACCTTCAAACTCCCTTGGGAGATATCATCAGGAAACACGGTGTCAGCTTTCACTGTTATGCTGATGACACTCAGCTCTATATTTCTTCGCGGCCCGGTGAAACATACCAATTTGAAAAACTAACGGAATGCATAGTCGATATAAAAAACTGGATGACGAGTAATTTCTTACTGCTAAATTCTGAAAAAACAGAGGTGCTAATTATCGGACCTAAAACCTCCGCATGTAATAACCTAGAACACTGTTTAACACTTAATGGCTGCTCTGTCAATTCTTCATCATCAGTTAGGAACTTAGGTGTGATATTTGATAGCAATCTTTCCTTCAAAAGCCACGTTTCCAGCATTTGTAAAACTGCATTTTTCCATCTCAAAAATATATCTAAATTGCGACCTATGCTCTCAATGTCAAATGCAGAAATGTTAATTCATGCGTTCATGACCTCATGACCTCAGGGGCGTTTCCTCCGAGGAGGCAAGGGAGGCAGTGTCTCCTCTCCTCAAAATTGTATGAGAAAATAATCGATATTACAAAAATAAAACAGCGCAAACATGACTAAATATGATTTTAAAAGTCTAAAAGTCTCTCGTTTTTATAAAGTAACACTGTCCAACAGCGACACCTGTAGGTAAAGTTACAGCGGAGGCTTGCCTCCCTTCGGTCCATTGACTTTCTACAGAGACCCCTTAGTGTGCCGTGACTTTTCTATCTATCTATCTATCTATCTATCTATCTGTCAGATGTTAGAGGCAAAACAATAATCCTACACATCATTGTTTTTTCTATCTATCTATCTGTCTGTCAGATGTTAGAGGCAAGACAATAATCCTACAGATCATTGTTTTTTCTATCTATCTATCTATCTATCTGACTGTCTGTCTGTCTGTCTGTCTGTCTGTGAGATGTTATTAGAGGCAAGACATCTATCAATCCATCTATCTTTAACTACCATTACATTTTAACACTTTTTAAGCTTTTTTTAACTTTCAAACTAGGCTTGACAACTTTGCTTTTCTAATAAAAAAAATAGTTACATTAATTTCAATCTATTTTAATTATAATCCCTTACTTTCAAATTGCAATCTGTTTGCTACTTTAATTTAAATTAAATTCAAATGGATTAGGCTTTCTCAATTCAATTTTGAATGGTGCAGCAGGTGCATCACAAGGGGAAGGGATCTACCTGTAGGGGAGTGGTTAGGGGAGTGGTTAGCTGAGGAGGCTGCACTGTCATCCTCCGGTTCTGACAGTGTTACCGTGGGAAGACCCTGCTGACCGAAACTGAGCACGCTCTCTCTCTCGAACATGCCCCCTTGTGGAGACACTCTCACCAGCTGAGACTCTGTCGTAACAGTGATCTTTACAGGACTAGCACTCTGTGGCGTTTCCATCCTACGGTAAGATCGGTAATCTGCCATCTCTTCATCTGAAGGATCCTCCATGTATGGGAATGTGTGCTGCCCACCGGCCGAACCCTGTCTCTTCACCTCTGTATCTTCAGATCGAAGGGGGCTCTTCTCCAAATAGCGACCCAGATCGAAGGGGTCGTGGCTGGATTTTTTATTTTCCTTTTCATGAATCTTAGGCTTGAAATCCTGAATGTCATCTTCGTCTTCTTCATCATCATCTTCGTCATTTCCATAGCCAGACATGAGAGGCTGCTGCTTGTTCTTGGCATTGCCCACACTACCAAAATCACAAAGGTCATCCCCCATGTCCATGTAGCTGTAATGGTCAGTTTTGTGTGAGCCCTGCAGGGTCGTCTGATGGTCTGAGGGGTCACCTGGGGTCATGCCGATGCCAGAGTCAGTCCCGGTAGGAGCAGGTGGGGAACGGTTGCCCTCAGTGGAGAAGAGAGAGGCACCATCATTAAAAGGATTAGAGGACTTTGAGGAAAGGAGAGAGGTGTACAGATCACCCTCTCCTGATGATGACTTCATAAACATGTCAGACAGAGAGTCACCTAGAGAGAGAGAACATAAAAATTGTATTAGTAATCAATGGATGGAAAAAAATGGAATTGGAAAACTACTTTTTATTTTTATTTAATTATTTATTTATGTTTGTGGTAAAAAAAAGATTGGATGTAAAAAAATATTTGCATGGTGTTTGTTTCCATTATTGGCTCTTGAATGTGTGCATTTTTGTGCTGATGCACATAAAACAACATAATAAAATAATATGTTTTATTCATATGATAATGTGCATTCAAAGATAAAAAATTTTTTCTTTTTCAAAAAGTAAAAATGCATGATATGGTACTCATGGATTGACTTTTAATCTAGTAATCCCTTGTGATTTTTGGGTGGGGGTGGGGTATGAATGCAGGGTCTGAGTCTGAATGGGTTAATCGTAATTTAATATATTTGTAATTTAATATATTTGTTTAGATAAAAGTTTATTTGCGTAGAATTCACTGAGGGCAATAATACATAAAATATGTTAGAAGAGCTCTTCATATAACACTTTAAAGCACATAGATGCTTAAAGCCTCTCAATTTTGCCTATACAGTCGACTCCCTGCTGAGCCCTGTGCAGGAACCAGAAGTCAGATTTACTACATTTAGATATGTAGATGCTTATGGACTTTTAGAGTATATTTAGAGTATATTTGGGCATCTGCATATGAAGTGAAGAAAAGACAATAGACAAAGACAGCCCCACACAGAGAAAAGTCACAAAGTAAAAGAGCTGAACAAGAATCTATGCAGAGAATCAACATGAAAGTCGATTCTTTTTCCAGAAGTGATGTAAATCTGATTCCCACTGGATTAAGAGGAAAAGCAGATAGTAAGTTTGAACATGTAGTGATATTCAGACTGGTTGGATACTGTAAACATACACAGCTCCCGAAGACACAGCTAGAAACATCTGCTCTGTCTCTGTGAAATCAGTCGAGTCTTAAGAGGATTAATGAAAGTTGGACAACGAACCCTGTTACTGTTACATCTCCGATAACACGTGCACATCAGCCTGTGCTAAAATTACGGAAGGAAATAACATCATAATGGACCAATGGCCGACTGCAGTTTGGGGAAAGGAATGATGTGATTCCAAAATCTATCATGCCATCTTGCTGTCTGCAGCTTATACACACAGCTGTCTTCTAAGGCAGCATAGCAGTGTTGTTATTGTTGACTAAAATAAAAAGTCTAAAAAAATTATATTTTATGAAAATATTACAAGTCATCTTCAGCTATTGAAATAAAGCTGAGATAAAATATACATATTAGATAAAAAAAACAACTTGCATGAAAAATAATGCTGCCTTGGCAGCTACTGTACAAAAACTAAATCTGAATTAAAAATAAATTAAAACTAATATTTAAAAAAAAAAATACACATAAATGTATTAAAACTTAAACTAAAATTAAAAATATAAAAATAAAAGCTAATTCAAAATTGTAAATAGTACTATATAAAATAATAATAATAATAATACTGCAGCATGAAATGGAACCAAGTAAGTATCAACTTTTATGTGGCAGGAGACTCAACTCAACAATAATGTTTGGCATTAGTATGTTGCTAAGCTCATGACCCAATACTAAAATATAAAAATATATCTCACATACAAATATTGGGAACAAAGTCACTTTTTAATCAGACCAAACTGTTTTCATCAATCCTTTTCAGTACCGAATTAAGCATGATTACATTTATTATCAATATATCTCTCTCTTCCTCCACCAACTTTGATAGATTTTTAACACTCAAAAGTTCATTATGGAATTGCCTTCTCAATTTTTGTTTGTGCACTAAATGTGGGAATATCAGACAAATGTGTATAGATCTGTATTCAGTGACAGCCCGTTTTTTCAGCAACCTTGGTTCTGGTATTTTTCACATTCATTTCAACCAGACATTTAAAAAATTCTTCAGTACACAATTCTAAGCTACAGACCAAAACGGCCACAAGTGAAAAAGTTATTTGACAAAGACAAAATTTGTTTTATGGGTGTGGCTGAATTCGATATAGCATCCTAATTGTACCATTTTAGCCATATCTTTATATAATTAGAGTAGTATGCTATTCTGAATTCTGCCAGTGACTGGATCACGTCATTTGCAATGCTTGCTGGGAGTAGGCGGACACCGCTGAGCTCTTTTGGCAAGACTCACATTTCCATGGTAACAGTGACTTCTCTGATTGTTGGAGGATTATGGGTAGTGTAGTTCTTTGCCAGAAATTAAGGGGACAGCAGGCTCAAAAATTTACATTTTGTGCGGACTCTCATACCATTCCAAACCTGCATAACTTCCTTTCTTCTGTGGAATAGAAGACACTGAAAAATTACTGTTTTGTAGTATATACAATTAAAGTAATTGGGGTCCAATGTTATTTGGACTTCTTTTGTATTCTGTAGAATAAATAAAGTCATACAGGTTTAGAATGACATGAAGTTGAGTATATGATAGAGTATTGATAGAAAACATTATTTTACAATTAAGCTGAAATCACGTTGACTTGTCTGCCACCATTTTACAGCCTCAAAATTCTAGGTAGGTCTGTCTTGAAAGGTTTATACAATTAATTTCTCTACAGTGTTGTGCTCTATTCGAGTTGTCCTTGTATGCTGACCGCCTTTGGCTGAAAGTGACAGAAGGAATGGTCTTTTCACTTTCACCCTGAACTGTTTGTCGATCTCGCTTGGCCTCTCTCTCTCATGCCCGAGTGACTTTGTGAATGCAGACAGACAGTACACAACAGCATTCCTCCTCGTCTAGGCCTTTCCCCTCAGCGTATTAGACAGGCAGACAGAGAGAGAGAGACAACTAGGGAGAGACAGACAGTCAGAAGTGGATTATGGTGGACATATTGACATGCGTGAGCGATGGTGCTACGATCAGAGTTACGGGATTTCTGTTGTGTTGAGCCACTCACCACGTGGACAGATCTTTTTCCAGCGTGTCTTAAAGATCCGTGAGCTCACAGACTTGGCTACTGTAAAAAGACTGCGATGTCTCACTCTCACTCAGCCTATAAATAGACCTCCCTCTGTTTATTTAAAAAGGCAGAATGCTAAAGACAGAGCCAACTACAGCCCAAACCGACATTGTATGAAAGACAGGGAGAGAGCGAGAGAGGAAGGGAAGAAACAAGAACCTTACCATAGCCAGAGTGTGAAAGAGAAAGACTCTTTGTGTGAGTGCATTTAAATGTGTTTAAGAAAATATGTGTATTTGGGCTTGTGTCCATGAGAGGAGGAAAGACTTTGTGTGTGTTTTTGTGTATGTGCAAGAGTGTGTGTTAAAGCTAACCAGTGCATAGGGGAGCTGAGGGATTTCAGGCCCTGGCTCATGAATATTTGAGCATTTGAGAGAGACTGTGCATGGGCGTATGTGTGCATGCAGTTTCCCCATAGATAATAATAGCACTCTGAGCCATAATGGCGGTTCAATCAGACTCTTAATGGACCAAAGAGCACCTGCAGAAGCAGAAACTGACAATTAGCAACAGAAAAAAGCCATGAAAGCGAGCTGCGATGGCTTTCCGTATGAAAGTTTGAAAGCATGCGTGTGTATTTCACCTTATGTATTTTACATGCTATGTGTGATAGGCTGTAGTCACATGTCTCCACTCTGAAAGGGTTTCTATAGATACATCGCTACTTTATCTGTCACATTGATCCATAGAAACACTAAAAACACATTAAACGATGCAGCATGTGGACAATTAAAGTACCACTATGAGTGCTTGGATGTCTGTCTCTGAACCTCCGATCATGTACACTTCCTTTTTTGATAAGGTTCTGTTTTATTATTGTCCGGTATTAAATCCACATTATTGTCTGAGGTTTAGGAATCAGGCTTTAAGACACCAGAACATCTCATCTAATAAACTCAATGTTATTTTTTGTTACGGTCAGTTAGGATTTAGCTTAGTAGCTTAGAAATACTCAGAAAGAAAAAGTTCACAGAGAAAAAAAAAAAAAACTCTAGCTTTACAATGCAGGATAATAATTTCTCGACGAGATGTTGTTCATAGCATCAAAATAAGGTTGAAGCAACATCATTTATGGCAATAACACAAACTTTACCCAACATGCTTCCATAAATGTTGACATCCTGAACTAATATGAGTCTGGGCTATAGCCTACCTTTCTTCCACTACTCTTTGTTTTATTAACCACACCATACTCAAGAAAACTCTTAATACATTCTCTAGAATGTATAATACTCCCTAATACCGATAATATTCTCATCTCTAAAATAGTGGTGCACTCAGTTATTTTTGTTTATGCATTAGGATCAGCCAATATGGTGGTCATGTTTGAAATGCAAGCTTTTGTTACTGTTGCCTGTGAAGAAATGCAAAGTTCACAGTCAGCCACAATTATTTTATTCAGTATGCAAATGTGTCCAATAACAGGGGTTACCCAGACAAAATTAGCACTATTTGGCTGGTCATGTGATCTCAAAATGGTGGCCCCCGAGATGGTGCTCCATGTAAAATAGATTAGGCTACTGATGTTACTGGAGTCGTCATTTCAGAGGATATCATTTTCAAGTACTACTCATTTATTTATTTTTAGAACTTATTTCTTTGTGCACTTTTAAGGTCCAAGTCAACAAATCAGATATAAATGACATTACAGTTTATCTTGAAATACATTAAATTGAATGTGAATGTCTTTTTTTTTAAGTTTATTGTACTACAGAAGGTTGAATCAGCAGGGCTGGCAACACACTCTCATTTCATTTTTTTTTAATTGTTTTATGTTTTCATGATTTCTTATGATTTCAGTCATATGTCTTCATACGATCTGCTTACACCCCACCGACAGGTTAGGTTTGGGGTGGACCTTTTCCTTACAAAACACATTGTGCACGTTGGGTCTGGCTGTGAATTTGAAGGTTGTACTGCTGTTGTCACTACTGTATGAACTGTCATATTGAGAAGTTTTAATAGTCTGGCTATGTGCTCCGTGAAAAGGTTTGTTAGAGGGGTGGACAATGCCCAATTATTGAGACATACCCTGTGATTTAGAACAGTGAGACAGGCTGAGGAGAAAGAGGGCAGAGAGACAGGCAGTGAGCACAAAGACAAAGAAATGATGATTACATTATTGTGGCTTTATGAACACACATCATGATCCCAAGAGTTCTGTCATCATGATTGCTTCATTCTAAACGCATCAGAGAGCAACATAAGAATGTTTTGTTTGTTTTATTGTGTGTGTCGTTTGTTTGTTTGATCGTGTTATTTCAACTACCATCTGTGTATGCAGAGACATCCATGCGCTGTCACACCCATGGCCTGCTACTGGGCTCTCTTCACCTCCAATTCATCATCAGCAGCAGCTTTTGCTTCTTCTTTTCTTGAATCGCCAGCACGGGTGTCGCCGCTAAAACACAATGCGTAATTATAAAAAGCCCAAATTTACCTGTAGATGCAGTTTCCATGGCAACGCCGCTTCCTTCAAAGGGATGGAATTGTTGCTTGGGCGCGTGCAGATCATCCCGCATCTCGTTGAAACGGGGCCCGGCGCTCCCAAACATCCCGTTCTTCTCCTCCTCCTCCTCGAACCATTTCCCATCCAAACCCGGCCCCTCGCTCGAATTGGCGGACATGCTTGCAGTAATCGCACGCAGAGAGTTTGTTCGGAATCGAGAACGATTGTGTGAGATCGCAGAAGAAATTCAAAGATGTGACGCTTAATATGGCCGATCCTGACCGATGCTTCTCGTCTCGCAGCAGCGGAGCCAGTGGGCTCTAGTGATGTCCGGTTCGCGAACGAACCGTTCGATTTAACCGGTTCTTCTTAGTGAACCGGTTGAACCAGTTCACCAAATCTGACTGAATCATTTGAAACGGTTTATTGACGTCATAACTGTAAAACATCCTAGTTTGCAGAACACTGCCTGTATATGTGTTGATGCTTTAGATACAAAAATCCAACTTGTAAGAAACGTATCAGATTATAATGATGTTTTAATTGACTGATGTTATGATTACTGACTTTATATTTGAATGTGTTAAGCCCGCGATAGACTTAACGCCATTACGTCATCGCCAATGACGTCATTACGTCGAGCGTAAAATAACCGGTGAACCGGTTTTTTCAACCGGTTTATTGAATCGAACTGTCCGAAAGAACCGGTTCGCGGAAAAGAACCGAACTTCCCATCACTAGTGGGCTCGATGTGTTTGGTTCAGTGTCTCGGAGCTGACGTCACTGTGTCTGTACGGCTCGCGGTTGGCACGGATTTAGGACGGAGAGCGACATTCCGGTTAGAGGACGGTCCGTGTTCCACGGGCGTGGTTCTAGCTACCTCACAGTACACATAATATGCACGCTATATTTAAGGCTTTTTTTTTTTTTTTTTTTTTTTTTTTAAATACACTTCAGCGGAAAAATACTTCCAGCGATGAATGAAACCGTCTGATTCTGACTTTTTCCTGATTATTGCGGACAGAAATGACTGAATTCGCAGGAGTTGTTCCCAAAAATAGTGTTCTTGATTATCCATTAGTACATTTATTTTTATATTGTTTATGATTTATTTTATATTCTGAATGAGCTGTTTGTCAATATTTATCCTCTACCCAGTTTATTACTACTACCCAGTTTATTTGTGCTGAAATGGGATAAAATTGGTTACATTTAGATTTCTTTTATTTTATTTCTTCAGAATGATTCGTTTCTTTTACTTCTAGATGTTCCAACCTTACCATTGGCTATGTTGTTGTGTTCTGAGGGTTTGGGGTGAGAGAGATGTTTTTGTCTTCTCTGTTTTAATTTCCCATTTAATTTCGGTTGGGTAACGTTAGGCTATTACTATTAGAATGCTGTTTAGTTTCCTTTTTTTAATTATATGCAAATGTACAATTTTCTTTTGCATAAAAAATGTAAATGTGTAATTTGAAATGATTTTATTTTGTGAAATAAGGATTTTATTTTTTTCAAATAAAAATATTTAAACACGGAGTAATTCTAAAGTCACCATGCTACGAGAAGCAAAATTCCAAAAATGCACATTGCCCTGAAACACTTTCACATTTGATGTAGTTTTACAGTCAAATTTGTGAACGGGTGGATGATCCGGTGCTTTAGCACCATCTGCTGGCGGACAACAACACATTCCAACAGGGCTTCCTTAGCACCGGCGAGCCACGCTTCCTTAGCAACGGCCTGATGTAAACATTGCAGTAAGCAAAATAAGAAGGAAAATCACTACAAGTGCGGCTCGATAATGGAGGGTTGATATGTTTTGACTGTTGAAGTGTATATTTACACTTAACAGGCATCATGCAGCTGTTAAACTTTATGGTGGAGAGAAGGTAAACTGATCTGTTGTAGTTGTAGTGCTAAATCATGGAATGTGAAGGAATTTGACTTGGTCACCTCACCTGCTGGGCTCTGACTATACAGTTGGACATACACAAACAGGTGAGGAATTTATAGTGCTGATATGCATTAGTAAAAATTAGGTCTATTTTTGTGAGGTAAATTTTTATATCTAATACACTCTAATACACTAATATACAAGTAATGTTATATGTAAAAGGTGTTTGCAGCATTGCAGCAATTTGACTGTTTTGTCGTTGTTGTTAAGTATTACCTAAGATAGAAATTTATTAACATTTTATTGTAATGTTTAGTAACTACAGTTGTAGTATTTAGTAAAGAATTAGTGTCTAGGTTTTCATTTTTTTACATTTGTTGAATGTCCATAAGCCTTTGAAAAATACTGTTTTTAAAGGGATCATGACACAGAATGAAAAGCAGAAACTAACTGGAGACGAAGAAATTATAAAAGAGCTGGTGAGTTTCCTTTTTTTTCCCTCAACTAAATGAACTTAATGTGCAATTTGCTCTTGTGGTGTGGTTTTCTAATCTAAGCCACATGTGCTGGTCTGTGCTGAAGAATCTTTGGTTTGTATGTCCTCAGTGTGTGTCTAATGGACTCTGCTATGAGAAGGTGTGTCAGGAGGGGAGTGGTGAAATGGTTCTGGAGATGTTTTTCTCTGGGTTCCCGCACATGGTGGGTCTCTCTCTTTTCCCTAGATTGTCCAGTCTCACTATTGTAGGCCAGAGCATCAGCTCAATCCAGGGTCTGGAGTACTGCCCACTCCTCAAAGAATTATGGGTAGTGGAGTGCAAACTGAATGTAAGTTACTGAAAACATTTGGAATGTTTCTAGTTTATTTTTCTGAAAATGTTTTATGGATTAGATTTCAGTGTGATTACAATATGGGGGGTAGGGGGCCATATCTGCTATTTTGCCAAGGTTGTTCATTTTATTTTCTTTGACTGATTTACTCTAATTAAGATGAAAATTAACAAATGAATCTAGTTGATTTTGATCTGTCTGGTATTGTTTGTGTTTTGTAGGAAATCTCTGGCCTACATAACTGTGTGCATTTGCAGAAATTATTTCTGTACGACAACAACATCCAGCAGATTACAAATCTAGAGATGTTGGTCAACCTTCACGTCCTGTGGCTTAATAAGAACGAGATCTCTGACATACAGGTAGCCTATGTTTATGAGATACTGAGATACTGTAAGTGAAATTTCAAAGTATATTATATTTGTGTCTATATACAAATATAAGCTGTTTTACACCTTGTTTTACAGGGATTGACTTCACTTGTAAACCTTAAAGAGTTGAATCTTGCTGATAATGCTGTTGAGACTCTTGGTAGGTTCACTGTAAAACACCACATTTTTGCAATTTTAGCATTTAATTTTTGTACTATAATATATAGACATTTAAAATATGTTACCGGATACACTAATATTTAGCATGTTTATTTCTAAGGTCATTGTCTGGATTCCAACATCAATCTCCACAATCTAAACCTCTCAGGCAACAAAATCAGTTCCTTCAAGGTATAAGAAATATAGCATTATTTGACCTGCTATTTTAAAAGCTTATCATAGTAGAGCAATTTCGTTTCATGAATAAGGCATCAATTGTATTGAATTGAATTTAACAGTTTAATTGAATCTAATTGAATTGCACGCAGCCCTACTATTACTGCTTCAGTTTTTAATACCTTACCTTAAAAGTACAGTCATATTTACTGTTGTTAAGTGAAATTTCCTGGGTAAACGGGAATGCACACACACCAGATTTATGTAGTTACAAGGCATCAATTGTATTGAATTGAATTTAACAGTTTAATTCAATTCTAATTGAATTGCACGCAGCCCTACTATTACTGCTCATTCTTATTTCAGTTTTTAATACCTTACCTTAAAAGTACAGTCATATTTACTGTTGTTAAGTGAAATTTCCTGGGTAAACGGGAATGCACACACACCAGATTTATGTAGTTACTTAATACAAAAATACATTTAAAAAAATTAATTGCTTCAAATTGCTTTAAATAATAATTGCTTCAAAATTCATGTTTTCATTATGAGTGTGTGTAATTTACATTTTAGAGTAAAATGTCCAACTATCGTTGATTCATATTTATTAATGACATTGTTTTACTTACAAATTGGAAACCTTGTTATTAAAACCCATAGGGAAATAGTGGGGGAACCAATGACAAATTAGTCTTCCGGGTTTTGATGTCATGGCTCCAGCACTCTTTAGACAATGGAAATTTTTTGCCTCCAAAATTTAGCTAATGTGACCGCAACTTAAGTGTTAAACTTTGAAGCATAGCTACGTTTTTGCTTCGCACATGGATGACACCTAAAATCATGTTTTCTCTTATTAGATTGTTGATTGCCTTTTGTGTAGAGCCCATTTTGTTTGTTTGATTGTGTCCAAGATTACCAGGTAATAATTTCCTTCTGGCCTTCACACCATTATTACTGCAGGCCTGTATCTACATGCCATTATTGCGTCCTCCCTCTCCTGCTCACTATAGATCTGATTACTGTTATTACTGTGCATGCTCTGTACTTTCCCAACTCCCCCAGAGAGACCTGATCATTTCAGGAATTGCACGATTCAAGTTTTTGCTTTTCAGTTGTTATCATTATCATAATGTGGCATCTCTGATCTCTGATGCATTTCCTATGTCCTGATGTTGCAAAAATAACAAAATATTCAAAATAACAAAATATCAACAACAAGCAACATTTATAGTGTAAACGAATATACCATAAATATGGGCAATAGTAATAGTGATGCTTGACCATGAAACATCAATATAAAAATCATTGCAGAATATTAGGTTGTTGTTGTTTTTTTTTGTTATTTGCACAAAATGATTTCATGTTCATGAATAGTCCTGATCTCTGAAAGAAGAAAAAAAGTATGTAAAATCTGTACAACCCTTGTTTTCCATATAGGAATTGACCCATCTGGCTCGGCTGCCCCGTCTACGGCACCTGAGTCTGAAGGACCCTCAGTCCATTCCAAACCCGCTGTGTCTGCTCTATAATTACTACATACACGTCTTATATCACATGCCACACCTGCAGCGCTTGGACACATATGACATATCCAGCAAACATCTCAAAGACACTGCAGAGGTGAGATAATCTCAATTTAATGCATCTGAGAGCGTATCTTTTGTGTTTGAGAATGATGAGAATGTGTGGTTGTGCATCAGTCCACAGTGCTGAAGAAAATGATGTATTACACCATGCGGGTACGTTGTGCACAAAGACAGTTTGATGAACTCAAAGCCAAGCTCAGGCAGCAGCGGAAAGACCAGATACAACTTCCAGAGGAGAGAATACGTGTGCTAACACACATGCTGAGAAATGTGAGTATATACAGTTTGTACAGAGGTTGTTTTTTTTTTTGCGCCACAATGGTGGTATATTTAGAGTATCACTTTCTTTCTAAATCCATTCTTAACACATTTAGTAGGAATGCAGCCATTTAAAATTTCTGATACTGATTATCTTAAAATTATTTTAAGACTGATAAATTACTGACTTTGAAATAATGTAAAATTACACACACACACATATATGTGTGTGTGTGTGTGTGTGTGTGTGTGTGAATTAACTGTGTTATAATATACTATATAATATATTAAATATACTACAAATATTTTTATAAAATAAAAATAAAACACTGTAAACTAAAACCAATATGTTTATATGTGAAGTGAATTTAGGCATCACAGCATTATAATGTACAGTATGAAAATTAAATTATATATATATATATATATATATATATATATATCACACATGTTGACTGTATCTGTTGTTTATTATTTTAAAATTATTATAATTAATATATTAATATTTAATTAAGATTTTTAAAAGATATTATTAAATTAAGTCATCCTCAAATGTTTATCAGATTATTCCATATTCAACTTCTGGGGACAAATTAGTTTGTAAAACATTTGTGTTACAAACACATTCACCCTTTGTGAGCAGATGGAGTGTCAGCTGTCCCATGTACAGTCTGTTGGTAAGAAGTCAGGAGAACCTGAAGACTTGACCTCTGACTTTCGTAATAACCACAGCCATGAGCAGAGACTGCAGCACAAACTGGATGCTCTTAAAGACCGAATGAGGTTCTGGGAGCAATGCCTGGAGGAGTGAGTGTGCATTTTTATATACATAAACCTGTGTGCATGATTATTGTCCAGTCTTGCATATGTGTGTTTGTTTGTTTTGTGTCTCAGGGTAGAAACATGTCACCAGCAAAATGTGGCTTTGGCCTCAGATAGAAGGAATATGATGGTGCACTTTCTGCTGTTGGAGCTGGAAACCATGGGGAACATTCGCTTTGAGGAGGGAAACACCGGCGAACCTTGGTACCACATGTATGCATGCAAGATCTTTCGTACAGATACACAACATGCAGGATTTCTGATCTATACTGTTTTCTGCTTCCTCTCTCAGGTTCACATCATGTTACGATCTCTTGCTGTCCCGTTTCTGTGCATGGGATTATAAACCTCAAAACATCTCTGGCATTAAGATCAATCGAATCATCCGTATCCATAACCGAGCTCTGCGGCAACGCTTCCAGGACAAAGTACACTCTCTGCTCTGCAGACAGGAACCTTCACCCTTCTCACAGTGAGTCAGTCACACACTTGTTGTGTCTTACAGAGCCAGACTTTTATATGTATATATATATACTTTGCATCTTATTTTGGCCAGAAAAACGCACTTAGATAGGCAGAGGCAGTCTGACTTACATGCAAAACATATGGTTTCTTTTTGTTTTTACTCATTGTTTATAGACAGATAAATCTGGTATTAATACCAGGAAAATATACCACACAGATTATAAATACAGATAAATACAGATTTGTCCCATGCATCAGGTATCAGTATCACGTTCATTACATGCCATTTATTACTAGAGAGACTCTGACTGATTCAAAAAATAGAGGCTGTTTGATAGTCTTTCTTTTATATTCATAAATCAAAAATCCATATTCATAGTTCTTATCAATTTTTAAGATCTTGAGATATGATTCTGACAGCACAGTGTCTGTGGAAGAGAGTGTCTGTATATGCAGTTTTACTATTTGTGTATGTGTGTGTGTGTGTGTGTGTGTGTGTGTGTGTGTGTGTGTGTGTGTGTGTGTGTGTGTGTGTGTGTGTCAGGAACTATAAACGCTGCATGGAGTATCTGTTCTACGTGCCTGATCCAGAACATTCCTGTGAAAGTGATGAGATACTTCCAATGCTAGAAAATGGTTTTAAAACTGCTGATGCATATAAGGTACAAAAACCATCAAAGCCTGGTGAGGACTGGTTATGAATTTCTGTTGTTTTTAATGGACCCATCATCTTGTACATGGATGTGTGTTTCTTGCCTTCAGGCATTAGGCAGAGAGAGAGCAATCCCCCTCTCTAACAGTGTGAGTGTGTCTGATCAACTGCGAATGACATTTATGCAAAAGAAGAGTTGCTCGACATCAGGAAGTAGCCCTGTAGATATTCTTCCCTTCAGACATGGTCTGTATTCACTCAGAGCCTTTAATTTAAATTAATTTGAATGTACTGTCAGTCATTTCTACACTACTACTGGCTCCAAACATTAATACAAAAATAAAAGTTTGGGGTCAGTTTTTTTTTTATTTTTTTATTTTTTTTAAAGATGTCTTTTGTTGCTCAAAATATAGTATGATCAAAAATACAGTAAAAATGTAATGTTGTAAAATATTATTACAATTTAAAATAGCTGCTTTCTATTCCTGTGATGGCAAAGCTGAATTTTCAGCAGCCATTACTCCAGTCTTCAGTACCGCATGATCCTCTTAATATGCTGATTTGATGCTCAAGAAACATTTCTTACATTTATCAGTGTTGAAAATGGTTGTGCTGCTAAATATTTTCGTGGAAACCATGATACATTTATTAGGATTCTTATATGAATAGGAAGCACAAAATAACGGCATTTTTTGATAATTTTCTGATAATTTGTTTGCTTTTGTGCATTTTTGTATGTTTGTAGGTCAGTTGATCATTTCTAAAGTGTTCCTGGGCCGCAGTGCTGCAGTGAAGGAGGGTCTCCCAATAGACTGTGATCATTACCCTAAAGCAAACTCTGTCTACCTCAGTACCTGCTCTAAAGAGCAAAAGCACACAGCACAAACAGCCCTTGGTGAGTTAGAGTGTGTGAACCCATCAGAGAAAAATGTCTTCAGAGCAGTGGTGATCAAAGCAGTAATGTGTGAGTGCATGTGTGTTTTTGTTCATCAGACATGCTGTGTCTCTCCAGCCTGCCAGACAGCTGTGACTGTAAACAGCAGCAGAAACTGTGGTACATGTTTGACAATGAAATGGTGCTCCCAGAGTACCTTGTAGACTTTGAATATGTAACACAGGTATATGTGTTTGACAGTATATGCCCTCACACATTTACACCGTTCTCTTAATCTCATATCAGAAAATAGTAATGAGTAATCAAATCATCTTCATCTTATGACATCTTCCTCTAGGACACATCTCAGCCCTCTCCAGACTCCCCGTCCAGTTCTCATGCATCCCCGGCTGATGCCCCATCTGTGTCCCGAGCTGAGCTGGACCTGGATGAGGGGGCATTAAATATGGAACCCATCCTGAAGCCTCACCCCAAGATGCTCAGTCTAGATGAGAAATCCACACTGACAGTGGCCAGAGCAAACGTCCTCAGTCAGATCACAGTGAGACCTACAATACTTAACATACACAAACCTGTATCTCTGTGATCATTTTATTGACTTATTTCCTGTCATACAGGTGCTGAATCTACATGGCAACAGTCTGAATAAACTACCTGAGATTTCTCGACTCACAGCTCTAAAGCAACTGACCCTCAGCTTCAACGAGTTCACTCATCTGGACGATATTTCACATATGGTGATGAGATCATTCTATTCATTCATAACCTTCTTGTAAACATGACAGTATCACAAACATTTAAAGGCAGCATGCCATAATTGTAAGAAGTGAAAACTGACCCTATATACTCTTTTAATACAAATTATTGGTCTTCATTCACTCTGGAAGGTACAGTATTTTTGGTCTATGTCACTAAGTATGTTTATTTTTAACTACCTGTCATAAAAAAAACACTTTTAAAGGGGTCATATGATGCGATTTCAAGTTTTCCTTTCTCTTTGGCGTGTAACAAGCTGTTAGTGAATAGATAAGATCCCTAAAGTTGCAAAGACTTAAGTCTCAAACCCAAAGAGATATTCTTTATAAAAGTTAAGACTCGTCCACGCCCTCCTAAAATGCCTCGTTTAAACACGCCCCCACATGTCTACGTCACGATGTGGGAAGATTTGCATAACACCGCCCAAATGTATACGCAAAGAAAGAAGGCGTAACTTTAATTCTCGCTGTATAGGGCTGCACGATAAATCGCAAGCGATATTTAGCGCGCATCTTATCAGTAAAGCCGGTTCTGTAATCAGTGGTAAATCTCCATCACCTGCGGGCTTTCACATTGAGCAGCATTAACTACACAGAGCCGTTGTTCACTGACGAGCTGCGCAATACCACGTTGATATTCGCGCGATTTATCGTGCAGCCCTATCGCTGTAGTATTTTTGCCGCTGCCGCCATGTCGTGGAGACGCTGTGTGTTTCGCTGTGAAAGCAAAACTACTTTGTTTGGTCTTCCAAAAGAGGACACAACTAGAAATCAGTGATTAAGTTGTATTTACAACACTGTTCCAGAACAGTTCAAACTAAATATTCAGATGTGATGTCATATGACCCCTTTAATGATGTAACCAATTAATTGAAGTCCTGTCATTGAATATGAATTTATGACTTGTGACTGTCTTTGTCTCTCATTGTTTCTCTGTCTTTCAATCCTTTAGCCAAACCTGGAGTACCTGGATGTTAGTTTTAACCATATTTCCTCTCTGGAGGGTTTGCGTGGACTTGGTCAACTCATAGAACTGGATCTTCGCTGGAATCAACTGACTCGAATAAGGGATGACATGAATGTTTTGCGTAAACACGCCCCTGCCCTGCTCCGTCTGGACACACGGCACAATCCTTGGCACAGGGTAAAAGTTACCTTACATGAATGAGTTTCATATTAGACATTAGAAAATGTGAAGCATCATGACAAATGAAGATTGAGCAAGGTCGTATATACACTTCTGTTCAAAAGTTCGGAGTCAGTAAGATTAAAATAAAGAATGCAACAAGGACGCAATAAATTGTTTAAAAGTGACAGTACAGACAATTATAAAGTGAGAGTACAGACAATTATAATGTTACAATGATTTCAATTTAAAATAAATGCTGTTCTTTTGAACTTTCTTTTCACCAAAGAATCTTGAAAAAATGTATCATGATTTCCACAAAAATATATTAAGCGGCACAACTATTGTCAACATTGATAATAATAAGAAATGTTGAGCACCAAATCAGCATATATTAGAATTATTTCTGAAAGTGACACTGAAGACTGGAGTAATGGCTGATGAAAATTCAGCTTTGCCATCACATGAATAAATTTCATTTTAAAATATATAAAATAAAATTGTTTTCAAATAGAAAACAATTATTTTAAATTGTAAAAATATTTCACAATATTACTGTTTTTATATATTTGTAACAAATAAATGCAGCTTTGGTGAACATAAGAGGCTTCTTTCTAGGGTTGCCACTGGTCCCTTAAAATACGGAATCGTCCCGTTTTTAAAGGTAAAATGATGCGTCCCGTATCAAATCAATACGGGATGCAATTTGTCCCGTATTTTACAAATGCCAACACATAGTTGAATCAACAAATAAGTATTTTGCATTGTTAATAATACTAATAGCAATTATAATGAAATCAATTTCATACGAGGTATTAGAGAAGCTCATTTGCGCGTGATTGCATTTTGGCGTCTTTGTTTTCATAGTGACTGAGTCTCCAGAACGCGCGCCGTTAAAGCCCTTTCACGCGAGCGCAGCATGCGCTAAACCTGCGCGGTTTAAAACATCTGGGAGCTCACATCTGGCTGCCCTTTGAACACAAGACTCTCCAGATGTAGGGCTGAATGGAAAAATTCTCAGTAGGTCTGTCCTGCAACTAATGATGAACGCGCAGTTTGCAGAGAATCATTCAGTTGCTCACGAAGATAGTTCACCCAAAAAATGAAAATGTTGTCATTGTTTACAAACCCACAAGTTGTTTCAAACCTTAATCATTTCTTTCTTAATATTGAACATAAAAGAAGATACTTTGAAGAATGTGGGTAACCAAAGAGTTTCTGGTCCCCAATTACTTTTTTTTTTTTTTTTTAAGTTACTGAGGACCAGAAGCTGTTTGGTTACCCACATTCTTCAAAGTATCTTCTTTTGTGTTCAACAGAAGAAAGAACTTTATGCAGGTTTAGAACAACCTGGGTAAATTATGACAGAATGTTCATTTTTGGGTGAACCATACACAATTTGGATAGTCTGTTAATATAATATTCCATACATTATCAGAGCTGGGTAGACATAATTATTATATTTTTAGACATTATTAGACAGATTAATTAATAGATTATAATTAATGTTTGACCCTATTTATTAATTTATCATTTATATTAATCATAAATATATACATAATAAATAATAAAAAATGTCATATACAATTTGGCATTTTAAAAAGTTTTTAAAAATGCTAAATTATTTAGATAAAAATGGGACGAATAAATGTACCCTAATTTGAGCAAATTAATTAATTTTTTTTTTAAATAATACAAATTCATCCCATCCAGGCAACAGCTACAGAACTTAAAAAAAAAGACTAAAAATAATTAATAATTATAAATAATCAACAATATTAATATGTTCTGTTGGAAGTTTACATGCTTGAGCATGTTTTTTTTTTTTTGGGAGGGGGGGGGTCGTGAATGGGTGTCCCTTATTTGCCTCGCTGAAGGTGGCAACCCTACATCTTTCAAAACCATAAAAAAATGTTTTTGAATGGTAGTGTATGCAAACACACAATTCACCATTGTAATCCCCAAACCAAGTTGGCCCTGCTGACATTTAAACAATAAAATTTTGTTTACATTTAATGAATTAGTGAATATAAGTGGATTTCACTTGTGTGTTTTGCAGAACGAGTGTGTGCGAATGGTGGTTCTTGGTCGGCTGAAGACTCTCGCTTATTTGGATGATGTTTTCGTGATGGAGGAGGAAGCGGCTGCTGCTGTTCAAGTGGCTGCCCGATCTAGAATCAACCAGGTATGAACAATCTGAACGTTATACTCAATGTTTGTGTCCATGTTTGACCTGGAACATGTGTGTGTTTGCAGGCATCTCTGATGACCCACTCTCGGACTGACAGTGAACGTCCCCGCAGTCTGAGTTTGCTCTCTTCTGCTCACCTGCTCACACAGATCAGCCTGTCTCCATGGAAACACTCGCAAGAGCTTGAGTCAGGCTGGACCACCAAAGTATGACATATAAACTTACATTCTCTCACACAAACAACATTTAAAAGGGTTAATTCACTCAGCCTCGTCATTTCTGTGTTTGTTCTGTGAAACACAAAGAAGATATATTGTAGAATGTTTTTATTTTTTATTGGGTCAGATCACAGCACTGAATCTTGATGGTCTGCGGTTAACCCGGCTCAGTAATCTTGACCGACTGGTGAATCTACGCTGGGCTTCATTTGACAATAATGAATTAACTCGAATTGAGGGTCTGGAACACTGCACCCTACTGGAGGAACTTTCTCTTAATAACAACAGTATCAGCAGACTGGAAGGTAGTGCTCCTTCTTTCCCTTT
Organism: Sinocyclocheilus anshuiensis; assembly: GCF_001515605.1. Taxonomy (NCBI): domain Eukaryota; kingdom Metazoa; phylum Chordata; class Actinopteri; order Cypriniformes; family Cyprinidae; genus Sinocyclocheilus; species Sinocyclocheilus anshuiensis. Next base: position 1,009,253 of record NW_015554073.1, read on the forward strand.
CTCACTCTTTTTTCCACTGTATCAGTTTAATATAAAACCAGGGACAAAGCTGTGTAATATAACCTTCATGTGTTCATTGCTGCTCTTGTTTGTTGAGTGTGTGGCAGGTTTGTGTGCGATGCATCGTCTGACTCGTCTGAGCATTAACAGCAACCACTTACAGTGTTTAGACGGGGATGTTTTGGACCAGCTACCCAACCTTCACTTCCTGTCTGTAGAGAACAACATCATCTCATCTCTGCATGGGCTTCAAAGGTCACGGTCCTTATTCGAGCTGTATGTCGGCAATAATGACATCAGCACCACCCGAGACATATACCACTTAAAGGTAAGGAGATTTTATAGATCTGAATATCATTTTGTGCAATTAATGATTTTTTAAGCCTTCATTCAAATCACCCGTTGATGTGAATGCATGTAAAGTGCTGTAGGGTAATGTTAAAGTGAATAAAGTGTGGTGATGGTGGTGATGTAGTGTCTTTTTCTCTCAGGCACTGTCTAGTTTAATTATTCTGGATCTGTATGGGAATCCCCTTGTAAACAAACTGGAGAACTACAGGATCTACATGGTTTTCCATCTGCCTTCACTCAAAGCACTGGATGGAGTAGCTGTGGTAAAAATAACTGATGCTTATGTATGTATAGTGTTTGTTTTCATATGTATGCTACTGTTCAAAAGTTATAAAGAAATAAGTACATTTATTCAGCTGCATTTTCCAAGCAATAAAAGTGAAAGGGACTGGAGGCTGACTGTTGGCAGAATTTTAATTTATGGGTGAACCATATGGGTATTTAAGTTTTAAAAAATACAAACGTGTCTGTGCTGTGTAGGAAACGTGTGAATCAGAAACTGCTAAGGACGTGTTTGGAGGGCGGCTCAATGCAGATATGGTGGCTGAGAAGCTGGGCCATACCAGCTACAGAGACCTGTCAGAACTCAACCTGCAGTCTAGCTCAGTCAGGTTCACATTAACTCTCACTACAATCCTACAGTCAGAATTAAACCAACACAGCAGAACTGAATATGTTGCTTCACGCTTTATGATTTCTGTTTTACTGTGTGTTTTAGAATGGTGGATCTTGCTCCTGCTGATTTGTTCAGTAATTTACGCAGTATTAATCTAGATCACAATAACCTCACCTCATTCAGCGGTCTCATCTTCCTACCCAACATTAAGGTACGTATGAGTTTAGGATAGAACGTAAATACAACACTTATGTCTGTCTTTGTCTATGTTACTGGTTATGTATACTAACATTACATATATATGTTTTTGTTTGTGCATGTGGTCTTGCAGGTGTTGTCTCTGAACTATAACCACATTGAGTCAATTCTACCACGTCAAAAAGTTCAGAGTCACATGAGCAACAAGCAGAATCTCTATCATAAAGTCAGTTCCAGTGGATATGGGCAGCAGAACAGCAGGCCCAGCAGGTGCTCACTCTCACACACACACACACACACACACACACACAACAATACTCTGTCATGATCTATTGGGGTGATATACTGTAGTTTCTTGGCTAACCACTAGGGAGCATCACAATTACATATAATAAGAGATTCTCAGGCAATGAGTGTGTTTATAACCAGAGAAAACACAGCTTCATAGGCTGCAAAGTTTTGGGAGTAAAAGCCACATTTATTAACAAATTGTATGTACCGCATACAGTATTAATGCCATAAACTATACTCTTCTAGATGACACATACCTCTACATGTGCCTCGCATTCATTTTTTCTCACTTTCCTTTAAAATGTGCTTCTCCTCTCTTCCTTCTCTTTGTTTGTAGGGAGGGATTAACTGATAATCTGGAGCCTCTGATGTCCAGTTTGGAGGTTTTGCATTTAGGTTATAATGGTATATCCAACTTGATCAATCTACAAATCAGCCGACTCACTAACCTCAGAGCGCTGTTCTTACAAGGTATGTACAACCAAAGTCCCTTTAAAGGGGTCATATGATGCTTTTTTAAAGATCATTATTTTGTGTATTTGGTGTAACAGAATATGTTGACATGCTTTAATGTTCAAAAAAACACATTATTTTTCAAATACTGTACATTATTGTAGGTCCTCTATGCCCCGCCTCTCTCAAACGCTTCGTTTTCTTGAAATCGCATCATATGACCCCCTTTAAGGCAAGTCATGTCACTCAGCGGCCATCTTTGAAACGCCTCTCGGCATGCCAGTGCAGCTCCTATCTCTTTGAATGGGGAAACATCAATTTCTCCAAAACTGTTTGCCAAGCTTATGATTAAATTTCATATTTAAAATCACCAATGAAATTTGGCAACGACTGTATCATAAATGTTGTTTATTTTGCTCAAATAGCGTTATTTTTCAGGCTAGACCAGCCAGTGTGTATGCACAGTCCTAGGCGCACGTCTCAGAATGCTTACTCTTTCTATAGCAACTTCCCATTAACGCCATTATAGTGTTCATTCAAACTGGTTCGCGAACGAAGAATGCGCATGAACACAAAAGTGGCGGGATTTATCGCATGGACCAATCACAGCGAAACATAACCAGTCACACCCAGTCATATTGCGATAGAGACATTGCCTCCTCTCATGTGACTTTCCCCCAATCATTCTCAATTACCCCCCAGTAAACTCACAGCATGCTTTGGGGGGGTCTGTTAAAACCTTAGACTGTTAAACCTCAATGGGTTCAGGAGAGGCGAGAGAGACGCAGACTCTTGCTGTAACTTTACCTGCTGGTGCTGCTGTTGGACAGTGTTTCTATAGAAAAACAAGTGATTTATACACTTTTTTTATTAACAACATACAAACCAGAATGCAAACATGAAAATGCATATCAATTCAACTTAACCACCTACCCTCCCACACTTTTGAATGTTATATTTTGTAATATTGGCATTGTTTTATTTTTGTACTACAAATTTTTTTTCTCATCCAATATTTTGAGGAGACACTGCCTCCCTTGCCTCCTCGGAGGAAATGCCCCTGGTACAACCTCTCTTGTACAGCTGTTCATCACTGTCTGCAAACATATCCTCACTGAAATATACAGAAAATATTTATGTTTCAAATAAATGCTGTTCTTTCAAATGTTGTATTCATTAAAGAATCCTGATAAGAAATGTTTCTCGAGCACCAAATCAACATATTAGAATGATTTTTGAAGGATCATGTGACACTGAAGCTGAAAAATAGCCTAAGCTTTGCCATCACAGGAATAAATTACATTTTAAAGGGTTACTCCACCCCAAAAGGAAAATTTAGTCATTAATTACTCACCCTCATGTCGTTCCAAACCCGTAAGACCTCCGTTTATCTTCGGAACACAAATTAAGATATTTTTGATGCATTCTGAGAGCTCTCTAACCCTTCCATAGCAGCAATGTAAGTAACACGATCAAGGTCCAGAAACGTAGCAAGGAGATTGGTAAAATAATCCATGTGACATCAGGGGTTCAACCGTAATTTTACAAAGCTACGAGAATACTATGCAAAGAAAACAAAAATAATGACTTTATTCAACAATTTGTCTCCTCCGTGTTACCGTAGCGCCATTTTGGAGAGTAGCCTATCCACTGAACGCAAACAGCGTATGCTGTTCTGTGTCAGCCACACCACATGGATACGTTTTCTACATTTATTTACGCTTTGATTTGAACGAAAACAACGTATCCGTTATCCGTAAAGTTGTTATTTTTGTTTTCTTTGCGTACAAAAAGTATTCTCGTAGCTTTGTAAAATTACGGTTGAACCCCTGATGTCACATGGATTATTTTACCGATCTCCTTGCTACGTTTCTGGACATTGATTGTGGTAATTACATTGCTGTCTATGGGAGGGTCAGGGAGCTCTCAGAATTCATCAAAAATGTGTTAATTTGTGTTCCGAAGATGAACGGAAGTCTTACGGGTTTAGAACGACATGAGGGTAATTAATGACAGAAATTTCATTTTTTGGTGAACTAACCCTTTAAGAGCTACTGTGGGCACCAACAATTCAGTAAAAACATTTTTTTAAACATCTGCCAAAGGCAGGTAAAATTAGAAATATTACAGATAATTATTTCTTGCTAAGCATAAAACCATATTTTTTCCACTTTTAATTAAAACTATATTTTTGATCCTATGGCATTGAGGTTATTTGCTGTTCCCTTGCAAGTTGCTACATACAGAGCCGGTCATTGACATGTATGAAATGAGTCAGTCTACAACATCCATGTGAAACTGCAAATGGCTTTGTGAGGAATATTCCACGTGTCACATTCCAGGGAGGGAAATGGGCATCCTAGATAAACTTGTGCTGGTCAATTTTGCACTCAGGCAAAAGTTGTTAAACGGACTAATGAGGGTGAGTAATTAATGACAAAATTTTCATTTTGGGGTGGAATAACCCTTTAAAATATATTGACATAAAAAACATTTATATTTTAAATTGTAATAATATTTTCCAATATTACTATTTTTGATCAAATAAATGCAGCCTGGGTGAGAATAAGAGCAACCTAAGAATAAGTTTCTTTTAAAAACATTAAATGTTTAAACAATACATATATTCTTTAATATGATCTTCTCTAAGTGTCTTCTCTTTTTCTCTAAGGGAATGATATCAGTCAGGTAGATGGATTGGATGGTTTGCGGAGACTACGTGAGTTGGTTCTGGATCGAAATCGAATTAAATCTTTGAGTGAGAACTCATTCTGTGGACAGGGAGTTTTGCTGGATTTGCACCTGGCAGAGAATCGCATCCGTGAACTGAACCACCTTCAGCCTCTCACTGAGCTCCGGAGACTGTTCTTAGACATGAACAAAATACTGGTACACAATAACACCTACACAAAATACACAAAAACCTACCTAAAATACAGGTACACATTAAATATGCGCACAAAGTTTAATTCTTGACTGTAAAGCTCCACAAAGGACAAAAAACGGACTTTTCCAAGCTTCTGGTGGGAAACACACTATAATTTGTTATATGCTGGAAAAAGCTAGAAACTATCTCTTTAATTTATCATTGAAACAATTGTAAATCACCTCACTAATAATGAAAACATTTGGTATTTGAGTCATGGCATATTTCTAGAGCAAATACATAGAAGCAGTTTGGTTCATATTCATTAGTTAGACAGACAGGTCTTTCAGATATAGTTCATCTTATGATAGGTATAATTTACTATATTAACAGGATATATTTAAGTGTTGTAGGTCAGGATGTATATATATATATAGAGAGAATCTACCAAGAAACTTAGGAACACAGTTACTCTCAACCCCACTGAGAGTGTGTGTAAGTTTGAGTACTTGAGGCTTGCTTTTATTATTCACCCCTCCATTCTAATCTATCTGTATGTGTGTAGCTGCAGTTTTACTGTAATTACTAAATTACAGTAATTCAGTCACTTAGTGTGTTTGTATTAGTGTTGTTAGTCCCTGTGAGAGCTCTGCCTTTTCCTGCCCCTGAATATAGAGTAATTACAGACAGCCATTACTGCACCAGCACAGCAGCCCAAGGGGACAATTAAGCAGTATTTACATTGATTGAAGGTCAGAGGTGTGTGTGTGTATGTATGTTTGTGTGTGTGTGTGTATGTTTGTGTGTGTATGTTTGTGTGTGTGTATGTGTGTGTGTTCTTGAGACTCACTGATCTTTTTGATTCACCTCCTCATTCCTTTATCTTTGTGGAAATCATGACATGTTAACAAAAACCTTTAATTGGATGTTTCTTGTGTCCTTTTCATTGTTTATTCCCCTCTTCATATGCCTGTTTATTTGAAACATTGTAATAGAGTAAACATAGGAGTTAACATGACAAAAACAACTGTTCAAATATTTGAGATGAAGATATACTATACTGATATATTATGCTACTATAGTCAAATAAGGAAGCCTAAAAGAACAGTTGCTCTGCTTTGATGCTCAATTCCATTCATTTCAATTCCATGGGAGTTTTGCATGAGGGCACAAAAGGTCTTGAAGCAAATGTTGCCCATGTTCAAGTTGATCATGCAAATTCGCCATGCTGGCCAACAGAAAGCTAAAGCTAAGCTGAGAAACTGAAAAATGGACCATTTCTTGCCCACAAAATTACGCATAGATTTTGCAAATGCGACACCTTAAGATGATAAAAGGGAGAAATCTTTATAAAATATAGTTTAAAATGCATGTGCCACATTCTTAGAAATGTAATTTTTGTATTCATATTGGTTTTATACTTAAAAAACGATTTAATGACAAATCTAAAATATTGAGTTGTGCAACCATCAAGCAAAAAGTAATAAAAGATGTCCACATATTTCAATATAAACAGTTTTCAACATTGATAATATTAAGAAATGTTTCTTCACCAAAGATTGGAGTAATGGCTACTAAAAAAATCAGCTTTGCCATCACAGGAATAAATTACATAAAAAATATATTAAAATAGGAAACAATTATTAAATTGTTATAATATTTCAGAATATTAATGTTTTTACAGTATTTTTGATCAAACAAATGCAGCCTTGGTAAGCACGAAAGACTACATTCAAAAACAACAACGAAATCCTACTACCCAAACTTTTGTATATATAAAAATTATATATGTATATAAAAGCATACAATAGTCAATGTGTTTCTTTTTTCAAGTCAAGTGTCTAAATGCAGTATGTATATCAAAGCGTATTTATGACCTAATATGTCTTTTGTTTGTGTTACAGGACATTTTAGAGCTGGAGAAACTGGAGGTGCTTCCTTCCCTCATGGAACTGTCTGTAGTGGGCAACCCAGTGAGTCACACACACACACACACACACACAATGCTCTAGATGAAGAGATTTCAAACTGAGACCTTGGTTCAAATGCAAACTAACCATGATTACAGACAAATCCTTACACACACACTTACTCTCTGGTTCTGAATAAATACAGTATGTTTTGTCCTCTTTACTTGGCCGAATATCCCTTTAATTAGACATAATATTCTGCACTATGACATACCAAGTGTGTGTGTTGCAGGTAGCTCGGCGGTCACTGCACAGGCCAGCAGTTGTACTGCATCTGTCTACACTTCATGTTCTGGATGGTATGACAGTCACCCTGGAAGAAAGAACCAGAGCAGAGCTTTTAAATAATGAAGCACAGGTAGCTCACACTTACTATCCAGATCGAATGAATGGATCAGATACAACTTATACTGCAGAGACAGTTACCTTGTGCATGTGTGTAGGGTTCTAGTTCAGGTGGTGAAGTGACTTTACCCGGTTTGGTACCATTGGTGACCCGACCGGCTCCTTTAAGAGGTGCAGGAATGCACTCACTCGTACCTGATCAGCAAGACGATGCACATGATACCAGCAGGTGTACGTATACATACAGTACAGACACACACCAGATGTGTGTTAAACACAAACGCACACCATGAATACATTTTTGTGTGTGTGTTTTTAGATAGGAAGCAGAAAGCAGTTGTCTCTCTCTTGCGTGGAGTTCAGAGTGACTTCAACTTCAGGCAGATCAGAGGATCTTCCAGCCACTACATGACAGCGCTGCAGCAGACCGGATACAGAGTTCTCTCCACTTTCCCTAACGCTGATCCTGAGACCAGGTCTGTACATACACAAACGCATATACAGTATAGGTGTTTATGTGATGTTGAAGGATAGAAAGCATATTAACCCTCATGTCGTGTTCTTGTCATTTCACGTGGAGAGGATTTTCTTTTCCTAAAAATTCTAGTTAATGTTATCGCATTGGCCTAAAACTTACTGACTTTACTCACACAGGGTATAACAACTTCCCGAAACCACAACTTCTTGAACTTTTTTTGCTAAATATATTTTTTTAAATCATTTTGGAACTGATTGGTCCTGGTCCTCATTGATCTCATCTTATGCACCTCCGTTTTTAAGTGAATATTGCCAAAATTATCCACAAATAGTGCTTTTTCACTCAAAAACTGAGATGCATAAGCTTCAATCAATGAGGCCTATGACCGGTCAGTTCCAAAAAGAAACACAAAACCTGTGCTAATTGAAAGAAAACAAGTTATCCCAGGATAATTTACAATTTTACGAGTTACAAGCCATTTTTAAATGGTTGGTCATTTTTGACTGTGAACACCAGATTAGGTAAAGGATTTTCAGCCCAGCACAAGGGGTAATCTTGATATTCTCCACAGGTACAAGTGTCACAGTGTACCCAGACCTCCTCCTCCTCCTCCTCCTCTGTAACGCAAAGTCATAGATGCACTAAGTGTGTCATGAATTTCAGCTTTGGTCTTGTGTGTTGGTGTTCATCTTTGGATCTTAGATCGGACTTAAATTGACAATTTATTTATTTGGAATTGTGTCAATATCAAAGATATTAAATGTACATTTTCTATTCAAGACTTTGAGTGGTGTCCTTTATCTTAAGTCTTTGTCCTTGCAACATTCTCACTCTCCATGAGGTTTGGTTTTATTTAAAAAAAAATTTATTTGATAGTTATGAAGTCACTTCAAATATAAAAGTATATACAAAACATTTGTCAAAACCATTTTTCTTGGAAACTCAAATGTTTTGGCCTGTAGTTGCAAAACCTGTCTTATTGAGGGGTCCCAGAGGGCTGGTTTGGTTTTTAATTTATTTTTAGCCTCAGTGGAAATGGTTGGAACATATAAACATTAAAATTTAACAGTACTAAAAAAAATTTAATTGTAATCTTTTTTCTTAATTTTACTTTTATAATAATAATTATTATTATTATTGTTATTTGTTTTAATGTATTCTATAGAGAATAATTATACGAAATTATTAGTTTTGTTATTATTGTTGTTATTTGTTGTTAGTATAATACATAATTGTACACAAGCATAATAATAATAATTTTTTATAGAATAATGTAATTTGTACATTTGTACTTGATCCTTAAGGAAAACCATTTCCTGCTAATTTATAATACTCGCACATACACACTATCAACTATTGCCAGCTTTGCACTTCTGTGTCTGTTTTTCTTTTTATGACAAACACATCTCACGCGATTCAGAGTTTTGCCATCAGCTTTTCTCTAAGAAATAAAAGCCCACTCTGGGGTGGAATAGTTCTCGTTACAGCTATGGCAAACAGTGATTTGTGTCAGACTGTGACACTGAAAAGAGAGCAGAGGTTTTAGTCTGATGTGTTTATTTTCAGTGGGCTGTATTATGAGGGCAGTTTAGCAGCACAGCTGAAAATCCAATGTCTGGAGAAATTCAAAGGCAATCACACACATAATGTGTTCAGTAAAAACCTGTTATCACAGCTCAAGGTAATTCTCTTCCTGTTTTCCTCTGGAGTATAATGGTGGGGGGTTGCAAAAGGAGAAAGACACAGAGAGAGAACCAAATCTAACAGAATAAAAGAAGATATATTAAAACGTGGAGAAAATGAGAAAGGAAAACCAGAGTGAATGCTGTTGAATTTAATGGTGGACCTGCTATGGAAATAACACAGAGCACAAGTGAGTGTGTTGTCCAAGCACTGTTCAAAGGAATACAGAGATAGGGCCTACGTCTGAGCATCTTGCAGCAGGAACGTTCCTTTTTATCTGTTGATGTGTCTTTTACTGTTGGTCTCATGCAGGGATGTGTGTCAGACTTGAAAATAGTAAATTATAATTAAATTAATTTTAGGTTTTCAACTTTAAAAAAAAAAGTCAGTGTCTGATTGCATAACTTTTTGATTTGGTTTATGCATGTATATTGTCATTTCCCCGTGCCTAATTAGCCTATACTAGAAAAAATAATCAATAGATAAAAGCTGGAAATCACATTAGTTACCTTTACTTTATCATAATCTTCACATTTAAGTGAGAATGGGGTTAATTTCATTACTTTCACTGCTTTGATTTAAACAAATGTTATTTCTGCTATGCACATTCTAACAAAAAAAAGGATCAAGTCTTATTAAATGTGTTTCTTTGTTTTTTTTTTAATTAAATGTTTAATTAAATTGATAATTAAAGTTAATATTCTTCACATTGTGCAAACAGTCAAATATAAATGCCAGAGCTTGAGCATTTGCAATATTAATACCTCTTTAAATTACAACACAAGTATATTATTTTTTCAAAAGGCTCCTGCACAACAAGAATGACCTTGTTAATAGTTTTGCCAGCATACCATTTGCAGTTTTGCCATTTTATATTTTCATGGCTAATTCTGTGAGGAAAAATAAATGTCTGTACGTAAACACGTGTGTCGTGTAGCGCCGCCCTTCAGGCCGTGATGCCCAACTGCAGCATTAGCAGAAGCGATGATGGATAGCGGGTTCGTTTAATCCCCACACAAACCATATACTCACCCTTCTAACACCTCTCCAGCCTTTCTCATTTAAAGGTATGTGTTGTTAAAAACAAAAGAAGGCTGTTTCTATTTCTTTTTTTGCCATGTGGAAAAATAAACCGACTTTACGCCTAAACAGGAGCAGCTAACGCTAGCCGCGCTAACCAGTTTATAGCCGCTTTCTCGCCTTTGTCCTTTATCTGCTGTGTTTGGAAGAAACCAAGACGATATTATAATGTCATATGATATAAGAGCTGTGTGTTTGGTTATTATAATGGTCTGTACACCGGTTGTCACGTTAATGTTTGTCTCTTGTTGTCATAGCTGCAGTGTTAGCATGTGAACAGATCACAGGATACAAATCAACAAGACTGCATTAAAAAACGTAAATCTGAGGATTATAGCCACAAATCAAAGGATAAGAGCACGTAATTCACAGGATAAACCCGTGAAGTCACTGGTTTGAGGCTGATTGACTCCGCAACAATCAACCTGTTTTTATGCTGTGTGTTTATTTTGGCTATAATCATCTCTGCTTATTTTGCTCGGGTAACATCAAACAGGTAAACTGGGTATCAGATGTAAAAATACACAGATGCTCTGAGGTTATAAAACCTGTGGTTATTTATTTATTTATTTTTACCACGCGAGTATGGTTAAAAAAAATAATAATATAAAATAATTGTAACTTGGTAACTAATACCTACCTGGGTAAGTTACTTCCCCAGTTGATTAATTACAAGACACACATACATACATATATAATTTTTATTATTATTTTTTTTTTGTATTTTACTGAAATAGTGCATTTAGTATGCAAATTATTCATTCTCTAATTAAATATACATAAACTTTCATACATTTCCACAGCTGATATCTTGATCCCAGATTCAAAATTCTTGTTTCATATTGTTGGCATATTAGAGTTGGCCTAAAAGTTTTTACAGATGGGATTTTGGATATCTCTTTTTTTATCACTCCATAAATCAGAAAATGTTGTCAGCAGCCAGAAAAAAATGTCACCATCTTTTTTTTTTTTTTTACATGAAACATTTGAATGATATATGAGCAAACCCCTCTGTAAGAAACTTCAGAATATAGATAGGAATAAAACTGGAAAGTTTGGTTTATGTAAGTGGAGATTTCAGGCTCAGTGCATGAGTAAATAATATTTTGAGAAAATGCTCTTTAAAGATATTTATTGTAATTAAAATATACAGAAAAAAATTGGCCGAAATTTATTCAGCCAATCACAACACATTGGATAGCTGGCCAATCACAGCACACCTCGCTTTTTCAGAACGATGAGCTTTGTAAAAATCGACCCAATAATGTACAGTATGTGGAAAATAATGTGTTTTTTTTTTTACTTTAAACCGCATAAACACATTTCATTACACCAAATACACAACATAATGTTCTTTTTAGCAGCATCATATGACCCCTTTAAATGAATATGTGGACATCAAAACGTGTAAACTCAGAGTGAGGGTTTGAGCTTTTATTTTTAAACCACGATGTATTCTCCTGTGTTTGCGTAATTTATAAATTATTTACCTTACAAATCTGATGAAATGGCGCATGTTGCGTTCCCAGATGAGCGTTATAATAAACCCAAACTCACAACAACATGCAGAGATGGAGTTTGAGACGCTCCACACGTGTAAATGATAACAGTTCCTGTGGAACTACTGTGAACGGAGCCACTGTGTGACGCACGTACTTAACCTACACGCATGTAAATAATTAAAGCACATATACTGTATTAGAACTGCATCGCATATAATTATTTAATTAAATCGTAGCGTTTGTGAATTCACAATTATGCTTATGATTTTTAAATGGGTTTAATATATTGGAAAACAGACTAATAATGTGTTTTATACATTCTCGTCTGTGAAATGCGCCACTTCCGGTATTTTGCCGGTTAGTCGACGCAAGCAAAATGAAGTCGAGGATTTTTAAACATCGAATAGTCGAATAAAATCGACAAATCGCGACAGCCCTACTTCCATTAACATTTTCATTTAATTCCATTTAAATTGATTAATTACATGAAATACTGATTAATTAATTGAATTATTTGCATATATGCATATTTGCTAAAAAAAAAAAACTCCCAAATGAAGATAATAATATTATAGAAAATATTTTTTACATTATTTTATACATTTTTTTTTAATATATATTATTCTAGTCATTAAATGTTAAATACATGCAATACACCGCTACTCCATCTATGCCCTATGAAATATTAGTGTAAATTGTATTATTGTTTGTGTTTGTGTGTTCCAGTGAATCACTGTCAGCGGGGCATGTGTGTGTGTTCCAGAGCAGCTGGGAGGAGATGACCGAGTCTGTCCCTCCCGTGCTGCGTTCATCATCATGGGGCCTGATGTGCCCCTGCTCAACGATTACAAGCAGGAGTTCTTCTGGAAGCGTTTCCCGCAGACTGTCTTGGGGGGACCGAGGCTGAAACTCGGCTACTGCGCCCCGCTGTATGTCTATGTGCACCAGCTGGTGTTATTTCTGACACCATGGCTGTTGGGAGGCATCGGGACCCTCCTGTACCAGCTGAGGGTGCTGGATGAAGCCTTTGCAGGTGTTGTTTCCAGTGTGCTCATGCTGAGTGTTGGTGCCACCCTTCAGGGACTGGCACGGTGTATGGCACACAGGACCGTAGTGGTACAAAGGCTGCCTGCTGCCAATAACATTCTTGCAGATGAGGAGGAGGTGGAGTTTACTCACTGTGTGGCTCCTGAGACGGTACATTTTGTGGTGCCTGGGAAGAAGTTTATGGGTAATGTAGTTTTGCACACCTTTCTTGCTGGAGCACTATGTGGGTTGTCCACATGGTACCTGCTGCCAGACAGACTGAGCGGCCTGTATGGGCACACGGGTGCAGGACTGGGAGCTGTCATGCCTTTGTTTGCCCTGAGCTGGGTGACTGTCTGTATTGGGGAGTATTCGCTCATCGTCAACACGGCTACAGAAACAGCCACATTTCAGCCGCAGGACACATACGAGATCACGCCGCTCACCAGACTGCTCTACATACTCGCCTTCATTACCGTGGACCTGGCTCTAAGGTACAAATCCCACAATTCACCACTACTCCCTGACAGCATATAGGTCAATGACAAAGAAGTCTGTCCATGATAAAGAAAGGGAAACAACCTTTTGAAAAAATCTATTTTAAAACACGTCTTAGAAATGTATTCTTTGTATTCATGTTGTGTTTTTGTTTTTTTGTTTTGTTTTTTTGGAGGCAATCTGTTCACAATTTTCAAGATAAAGTTACATTTAATAACATTTAAAAATAGCAGCTGTTGTAAATAGGGTTGCAAAGGGGTGAAAAATTTCCGGTAAAATTCCTGGTAGTTTGAAACTTACCAGGAATTTATGGGAATTTACAGGAATTTTTGGGAATTAATTGGAAATTTGGGGAAATTTATAAAACTATTATATACAAACATAAATATAAACATTTTGTTTGATCATAGGCTCTAATACAATACTATCTAAATCTAATACTAATACAAATTTTAAAAATGACATTTTTTGGGGGGGAATCTGTGATGCTTTTTTCAGGATTTAATGATGAATGAAAACTAGGGCTGCACGATTAATCGCATGCCATTATCATGCGCATCTCGTCAGTAAAGCCGGTTCTGTGATTGATAGTAAATCTCCATCACGTGCTTTCAGATGGAGCGGCATTTAATACACCGAGTGAATGATAGTGTATATCAAACCTGTATTTTCCAGAGAAATAATTTCCCAAACTACATAATACTTTTTTTTTCAAGATTTGTTCTTTTTATAAGGTTTTCCATTTCATGACGATCTTTATGCCTCTCAGGAAATATTAAAATCAATATTTATTCTGAAATTAAAAAAATGCTCAGACATAGAAGAGGTGTATTTAATTCATTGTATGTATGAATTATATTTTTATTGTTTCTTTGCGTAAATTAATAGATTCCAGACAAAAAAAATTGAGCATCTTGTCATTGATTCATATGCTGAGTGTTATGAGCTTATACTTGAAATTTGGCATTGTGTACTGCAAATATTAATGGCTCTTAGAGAAATTGCTTGTCTTGTTCCTCAGTAAGTCGCTTTGGACAAAAGCATCTGCTAAATAAATGTAAATGCTGAGATTTATTTGAGTGTTTTCTTTGAGACTGTTGTTATATAACCTAATCTTATGAGGATTGTATGAGTATGAATGTCAAGAGTCATTGCTGAGCCTGACGTATTATTCTCCTGGATCTCAGTCTCTCTCTCTCTCCTCTCAGGTTTTCAGGTTCTGGTGTGGTAGAATTGCAAGTAGCAGCTCAGGTGCTTCATGTATTGTTTGTGGTTCTGCCAGTGCTTTGGGCTCTGGGAATGCTCTCGCCGCTGGACGCTCTTTTGCTCTGGGCCATGGAACAGACCTTAGTGCACGGCCTGGGTGGGTCAGCCATGTCCACCAACATCAGGTGAGCAATAAATCTGATCTCATATAAACAGACTAACTAAGTTTGGTCTACATTGCAGTCCTTTCTGGTGAAGGCTTTCACTCTTTAATCAGACTTCTATTGTATAAAAGTCAAGTGTGCGGTCCCTTTAACTATGATCTTCTGTTTTTCTTTTTTTCCAGGCTCTTGGTGATGCTTCTGTCATCTGTGTGTGTTGCCATCTGTACCTTCTTCATTCCCTCCTCATTGGGTGTGGTTCTGTTCACTGTTGCAATGGGTTACCTCCTCAGCCAGGACCTGACCCAGCTGCTGGTGCTGGTGAAGGGCACATCTCCGACCTTGGGTCTGGGCTGGTGGGGACTTCCTCTTTCCCTGATGTTCATTATAGGAGCTTTGACTGAGGCTGGACTCCTTCATCAGCTTTACTTCATCAACTCAAGGAATCTAACGTTGGGTGTGAATTCTATAGAGCACTGGGAGTCTTCTATTGTAGCCCCAAGCCCACATGAGGTGGTCGGCTGGATCCTTATAGCTCTGTTTCTTCTCACTCGTCTGCTGAGAGAGCTCCAGGGGGCGTGTGTGCTGGGAGGTGCCATGCTCAACCCACTGTATCCCAAACGGGTCACGACTGCCCAGGCTTTCAGGCAGAAGACCCGAGGTCTGCGTGTCGCAGGGATCATCCGGAGGATCCTATTGAACCTCGGTGAGGAGATGCTTGCACTGTACCAACTAAAGAAACAATCCTTTGTCTTTCTGTTTATCTGTATAGTCTGTTGCAGGGAGATGTTGACTTGGCATTGATAACACACATGGATGCATGATATATATCAATGCTACATTGGTTATTTGTTTGATTATCACAGTTTTTTAAATGTATCGCTATTTGTCAGTTTTGGGAATTTTACAATAAATATGTAATTGTGCATGCACCTAAAAATATAAGTGTCATTTTTTTATCATTTAACATTCACTGAAACTTCATCTTTAAAAAATGCTTTATAATAATTAAAAATAAAATATTACTTAATAATTTAATACTACTGTTTATCAAGTCTCAAAATTAATAACATACTGTACATTGAAATGTTGTGAGTGTTAAATTTTGTAGAATTTCGAATTATGGATTTTAGTTTTTATTGCTTTTTTTATTTTGACAATGTATAGAATTCATATTATAAAAAATGAGTGTATAAAATTAGTATGTATATACATATATATTTCATTGGTTTATCAGTACTGATGAGAACTTTTAAATTGGTGCATCTCTGCCAGCGCATAATTCTGTTATGTGCATTTAATGTGAATTTTCGTATTTGACTTCACAGTGAGTCCGCTGGCGATGATTGCGTTTTTGTCTGTGGATGAATCTCTAGAGAAAGTGCACACGGCCTCTCTCGCCATTGGCTTCACACGGGCATTCAGGATGGTACGTAAGTTTATTGTTACACCTTCTTGAAGCAATATGGTCGTATAGACATGAACTGCACTCTTTCACCAAAATACCCCCTTGATCTTTGGCCCCTGACTCTTTGGCCTTTGTTCGGCAGGTGTGGCAGAGCTCTGAGGCTGCTTTGCTGCAGATGGTGTTGGTGGTGATCATCAGACTAGCAGGGGGGCACAGAGTCGCACGCTGGAATGATTTGGGCACTACAGTGCAGCTGATACTGGTGAGCCAAACCTAACTAAATGCATTTACTGTAATAAAATTGCAGGGATATTTGTATAATAACACTTTTCTTATCCATCCCCTTTTCTGGCAGGTCTCTCTAGTTGTGAATCGTGTATCTCAGTTTGTATGTAAGCTGAGTTTTGCTCTTACGGTGTTGATCACGTCCTGGACGGAGAGTAAACAGCGTCGTCAGTCGGCGGGAACTCTGCTAGCACTCAATGCTGCTCTGTTCCCAGTTTTGCTAGGTGTTGTGGCTCTTTCTGCCCTTCTATCTGCCCCTCTCCTTCCTCTCTTCACACTACCGGTGTTCCTGGTGGGATTCCCCAGGCCGCTGCGCTCGTGGCCGGGCACCCCAGGCACTGCCTGCCCTTGCCCAGATTCTGTATATTACCAGCAGCTCTGCAAAAGACTTGCATCTGCTATCAGACCTGCATTTGCTAGTGGTGCATTTGGTGAGTGAGACCAACTGAGAAACATATTGCTGATCTCTAGCACAGTCTCAGCTCAGAATCATATTTTTGGAATGTTCCTCTAGCTCAAACAGTAGAGCATAGCGCTAACAATGCCAAAGTCATGGGTGTTTTAAGTCACTTTGGATTAAAGGATGCATTAAATTGGCCCAAAGTGACAGTTTACATTACTCCCACCCAAAAAAAATGAAATGTTCTTTTGAATTTTCTATTCATTAAAAAGAATTCAAAAAAATTTATCATGGTTTCCACAAAAACATTAAGCAGCACAACTGTTTTTAAGATTACTAATAATAAGAAATGTTATTTGAATCAGTATATAAGAATGATTTCTGAAGGATCATGTGACTGAAGACTGGAGTAATGACTGCTGAAAATTCAGCTTTGCCATCACAAGAAAAATTAGCATTTTAAAGTATATTACAATGCAGAAATCAGCCATTTAAATTCACAATATTTCACAATATTACTGAACATAGGAGACTTCTTACAAATAGATAAAAAAAAAACAATTTACCAACCCCAAACTTAAATAGTAGTGTAAATGTAAATATTTGCTAAGAAAAGCTGCCAATTTAAGATAATGACATACATGACATAAAAGCCATTGTATAGGCATTACAGAAAGTGGATTTAGAAGCCGATGGCCTTTATTGTTTGTTTTTATTATTGCTGTAATGTACAGGTTAAGGAACATTATTAAAGCTGTAGTCCATAACTTTTGGTGCTCTAGCGGTTAATAAACAGAACTGCGTGCATCTTGTGGAAGAACATTGTAGCTGGAGCTACTTCTCTCTGTTTATGTCTATGATGAATCACGCAGGTACTGGGCTACTCCACAGCCGTTCCACCAGTACCAGTCTGAAATAGTCCGAATATAAACACTTATTATAGGTGGACTGTAGTGATTCAGGACAAGCCAAAAACACGGTTTAGAAAATGGATTCATGATGTACTCGCTTATATTAATTTTTGTAAATTTTGAACACAAAAAAAGTTGCGGACTGCAGCTTTAAATAATAACTTGTAAAAATAGCAATGAATTAGTTACATTTTATCTAATATCCATGCGACACTTCAAACTGAAGTTTCTATAAACTTTTTGATTTTATTTTTTTTCACCTGGATGCAGGTTCCTGTTCTCCAGGGTCTCATTACCTTGGCCGCTTCCAGGGTCGTCTTCTTTGGATCTCTGTTCTAGAAAGGGGCTACGGCTATTGCACTGTTAACATTAAGGTATACTTGCTTTCTTGCCTTTGCTCTGTCTACAGAACACCAGTTTTATGATTCTCCTTTGTGTGTTATTTCTCATTACCTGTCATGTTTCACTGCAGGGTTTGGAACTACAGGAGACATCATGCCACACAGTGGAGGCTCGGCGTGTGGATGAGGTTTTTGAAGGAGCGTTTGATCATGTAGAGCGGCCTGGCCAGTGTTTCCGACTATTAAACCCTCACTGGGGTAACGTTCTGACACCCTGCTCTGTGTTGCCCGTCAGGGTTTACTCTGACGCCCAGAACGTTCTAACAGGAATCATTGACTCCCCTGACCACCTGCGTCAGCTCAACTCTGACTTCCTTAAAACATTTGTATGGCTTTTATTGCGTTACTGTGTACAGGAATTGACACGTGGTGCTCAGCGAACAAAAGGTCATTCACTACAGACCTCTGGGCGCAAGTCACAAAGCTCTCAGCTTGCCGTGCCCTTGGAGCCAGGTCCGGCTGTGGTTAAAGTTGCCGTGGACTCTCAAATTCGCCCTGAGTCCTTCTCATCCTCTCACTTGAGGGGGCAAGACAGCTACAGCCTCTCATCCTTTGCGGATTGGTCCGATGAGGATGATCTGTTTGGTCCAGTCCCCATACGGCGGCCTATAAGAATGATGGTACGGACAGATGATGGACAGACCGAGGTAGGGTTTGGAGTGTCTCTTCCAGGTTCTGTAGAAATCCACAGCCTGTACGAGAGCATGGCTCTGTCTTCTCTCCCCAGCCTTAGACCTCTGGGTCTGGGTTTGGGGCTCGGCCTGCCCATTGTAGATAAAGGGAAAGATAACATCCCTTCACTCACTTCAACTACTGTCCTGAGAAACTCCCAGCCTCTCCACTTCACAAGCCCTCACTCAGAGCTCTTCTCTCTGCCTCCAGAATGGCGGACCGCCCAGTTGGCTTCCTCCAAACTCCAGGTTCTGCGACCCTGCTTCCCAGAGGCTTGGTTCTGCTTTTGTTTGTCCCAGCTGGTGCTGGAGAGTTTCGGGGAGGGAGACTTTGAGCAGGTGACACTGGGTTTGCAGGAGGACCGTGCCCTGCGGGAGCTTTATACCCAGGTGATGCTATCGTGCTGTGTGGCACTGGGGGCAGATGCTCAGGTGTTCAGCCCCAATCTGCTGTTCAGGCTGTACTGTGGGGACGGCCCCTGGACTGAGGGACTCGAGTGGCTCCGAGCCAATAAAGAGCTGCAACAGCTCACACTCAGGGCTTTCAGGTAACAGACAAGCAAGATTCAGCACACGTTTTCCTTCAAAAAATGGCCTAGATTTTCTCGTTTATTTAATATGTGACAGGTGTTGTATTATTCTGTGTGTGCAGGTACAGTGTAAAACTCTTGGTAGACCAGGCATCTCTTGGTCCGGTAGAGAGTCTGGATGAGCTCTACACAACTTTGCAGGATTACCATGAGAATTGGTTCATTGGCCTGGTAACAGACCGCAGTTGGCAAGACAATGTTGCACAAGAGAAGCCCTTCCTATTCTCTCTCGGACACGATCTCACCATGGTAAACACCACATTTACTGGAATGTAACCATTGCTACCGAACACTGTCTCGTATCTAGTTGTGAAACAATATAAAGCATCTCTTCTGAGTATATATATATATATATATATATATATATATATGAGTTTTTACCATAACTAGCCATGAAGTATGTAAGGACATTTTGATGCTCTATTTCTGCTAAATAGGCCCCGCCTACAATGATATCTCATTGGTCCAAAATCATGCTCCACATAAATTGGCTTGTGATTGTGTAATGTTGTGTTGGAATTCAAATTTTACTACATACAGACAAATGACTTCTTGCATATGTTAGTACACTGTATTATTTTGAGACTATTCTGAACCATATATTTGTTATATTTTTTTTATTGGCATCACTCGATATTGGATACTTAATTGTACATGCTTCTTTTCCCCCATTTCATTCAGATTATTTTTGCCATAATCAAATGCT
Organism: Sinocyclocheilus anshuiensis; assembly: GCF_001515605.1. Lineage (NCBI taxonomy): Eukaryota > Metazoa > Chordata > Actinopteri > Cypriniformes > Cyprinidae > Sinocyclocheilus > Sinocyclocheilus anshuiensis. The sequence continues at coordinate 1,029,349 of NW_015554073.1, forward strand.
CAATTATAATTGTAATTCTATTAATATAATTACAATTTAATAACACAGTTAAATGTAATTTTTAAGGAAATCTTAAAATTAATATCCATTTTTTTATACCATACATTTGTGGTTAAGATGCTTAAATTCACATTAAGCATTTGACAAATGATTTTATTATTTTTTTAAATTCATATAAAATTTATAGAATTTTAATATTGGCCATTACATGAATTATCAGCTTGTCTGTATTGACAAGAATTTAAATTGGTCTACACCTACTCTTTTTCATGCATTCTTATTTCCCTTGAGTTTATAAATTTAATTTAACAAAAAAAGCCGAATGATCACTTATGGTTTCGTAATATTTTCTGTTTTTCATAGGGGACATATACGAGCCGTGTGTTGTCCCTGCAGGAGAATCTAGTCCAGGTGGGAGTTTTGAATGAGGAGGGTGTGAGGGGCCAGTGGGCCAACCTGTCATGGGAGCTACTATATGCCACTAATGACGACGAGGAGCGCTACAGCATTCAGGCACATCCTGTGATGCTGAGGAACCTAACTGTCCAAGCAGCTGATCCACCTCTGGGATACCCCATCTATTCATCCCCACCCATCCATTTACGCTGCTTATGATAATCTCCTTCATTTGTTTACCCACACCGCTTCAGAGATCATGACACACAGGGATGCTACCAGCACATGAATTTCAGTGTCAGAAGTTTCTGCATTTCATTTCTTCTTCATTCAGAGTATGGTAAAATATTTTATTGAAAGTATGAAGAAAATTGTTAGTTTTAGTCACATTTGACTTTTGAAAGAAATGCATGAATTTATGAATGTCAGCAGTTAGTAAATGTGCAAAATCCTCTCCAAACTCATTGAGACACAGAGCCCGGTTTAAATTTGTTCTCTGGAAAGTGTGCTCTATTTTCTCAACAATGAACCCTTGGGTGTCCTTGACTGAATCTCACCTCACATTGCTACCATTTCACATTTTTATTTCATTTTATTTTTGTATTTTTTCACTTTCTTGTTAAGCATCCGTCAAGAGCCCTAAAAAGGAGAAACAGGAAAACCGTTGCTCTTTTAAAGAACCTGTTTGTCAGATCTCAAGGATGTGCCTTGGTTACTATATTCCGTGGTTATGAATAATATTTTTTTTATTCATGTGACCACCTGGTGTTATAAATATGAAGGTAAATTGGCTATGGCACCTTTGTTCATCCTATTTGAGCTCAGTCTTTATATGGTTGTGTAATTGTATGTATAGAAGTAATACAAATGTTTTGTATAAATACTTTACTGTCTTTTTTGTTCACACAAACTTAAAATGTTAGAATATTAAATCCTATTTATAACTGATGTACAACATTTTAATACAGAAAACACAAAGAAAACAAATCATCTGCCCATGCATTTTTTTAAAGAATGTACAATTTGTCTTCTTGCTATTGATACAGCAAGCAAAATATAAGGTGTTTTCATATTTATTTAATGACAGTGAAATGTCTGGGTGACTTTCCCGGGTCCTTCTGGTAAGGAATTCACAAATCAGTGTTTCCTGAAATTAGATTTTCAAGTTGTCTTGACCTTAGGCTTGCTGAAATATGCAGAGTCTGCATCCTAGAAAATAAGATGATTCAGAAAAGATATTACTGCTATTGTAGCATAAATAAACCAGTTCAGGTATCTGTTTACACCCACTACTCACCAGTCCAGCTTTGAAGTTCTGCACACGTTTTTTACCCAGAATGTTAGTCAAGTACCAGGCCAGAGTGGGAATGTACTGCCACAAATAGCAGAAGAGTAGAAAGGGCTGCTCGGCGATCCACATCTCTTTCACACGGTTGGCCAGACCTACCAGGGTGAGTTGAACACAGCGCTCTGTAGACATCTTATGTGTCTGATCACCAGCTGTGGCCACAGGCTAAAGAGAACAAAAAAAAAAGTACTTTTTAGCTAAGCAAATGCAAAAGTATTTTGATATAATGATCACTGATCAATGAGCCCAAGTGCAGATAATTGTTAAGTATTATATACTGTTATAGTTTTTATTAATATTTTGAATTAGCTATTAAATATATTGGTTTTAACCCCATTTGTTGTTCATTGGCTACTATGACATTCATGGGTTTATCTGTCAATCTAGTTCCCGCTCAACCAATTGCGAGTGTTTGGGGCGTGGCTACTGTAGCAGACTGAACCAGAGGGTGTTGGGTGTTGAGATGACTTCTTGTTATATGGGCAAAGAAATTAAGTTTCGGTTATAGAAGTGCAAGCCAAAATTCGAAGACTTGCTAAAATATGCAGACAACGGGGTAAAACATGGGTAAACACTCGTGGTTGTTTTACACAATGGAGGAATTTCCAGGAATGGCTGGATTTTAATCGAGACGCCGAACTCGCAGAGTTTCTTCTCAACATTGTTAAAGTCAAGTTTTTAGCTCTTTACTGTCAAGCCACAGATAAAGTAGTAAGATTTCGTAATGATGATAAGAATAATATTAAGTGTGTTAAGGTGGTTCTGCAAAGGATTGCGTTTGAAAATATGCTTTTTTGTAATTCCGCTAGGTGACACTAGTAGCGCAGAAATGGCAAACTTCACATTTAAACATAATTCAGTAAAAAATTGTTTAGTTTAAGTTTTTCATCTAATTTTTCTTTTATTTTACCAAAACAAAACAAACAAACAAAAAAACAACTGGTGCAAATACTTTGCTGAGCTCCTCGGTGAATGCATTCTGAACGATGCTTGATATTACAGGTCCGGGACAAATGGTACTGATGGTGATGTTCGGATAATCAGTGAGTTCTGTCCTCAGAGAGTTAAAGAAACCCTGGAGAAACACAACAAACCAGGAGCTTTTTTATCTTTTTTGACTATTTTTACCAGACAATGCTGCATACGTGTAGGCAGATTCTCAGGGAATTCTGTCAGTTTGCTCTCACCTGCACCGCATGCTTGCTCGCAGCATAGCCCGTTGCCAGGGGCACCCCTACAAAGCCTGCAACGCTGCTGATGGTGGCTATGATACCACTACCACGGCGGATCATGTGGGGCAGCACCTGCTTAGTGATAGATACAGTGCCAAGGTAGTTGAGCTCCATAAGTGCCTGGTACACATCCACATCAGCCTCTGTGCACAGCGAACGCTGCGTCCGGCCTCCGTTGTTTATCAACACATCTATCTGAAAATGCAGACACACAAAAATTAAGACATTTTAGAGGAATTATTCCCACGTAATATCTCTGACCATTCTAATCATTCTAAATTGCTTGACACTCTGATGAAGTATAGTATAAAGAAACAAAATGGCATTGATAGTCTGTTGCAGCTGTTCCAATGTCAACAGAGAAATTCATGTTGAAATATTATGCTACGAAATGCTAGCTAGATGATTTCATTTTTCAGATGATTATTTACTGTTTTCTACACACTTGTCTCTGCAAATGTCTAAAGTTTGCATGTTTCATTGTCATGTAATGTATGATCCTGGGCTTACTGGTGCATTTTATGTTGAATAGTTCACCCAAAAATTTGCTGAATATTTACCCATCCAAGATGTAGATGAGTTACAAACATACAGCTTTTCGCTTTACAAGACATTAATTGATACACTGGAGTTGTGTGGATTATTGTGATGTTTTTATCAGCTGTTTGGACAGAACACATTCACTGCAGAGGATTCACTGGTGAGCAAGTGATGTCATGCTAAATTTCTCCAAATCTGTTCAGATGAAGAAACAAACTCATCTATATCTTGGATGGCCTGAGGGTGAGTACATTTTCAGCTAATGTTCATTTTTGGGTGAACTTTTCCTTTAACCAGTGCATACTTTAATTCTTAGGTGTTAATACTAGGAAAATTCAATCAAAATCAGTATTCTGAAAATTACACTTTTTGGTGTCAGCAATGTTTCTGAAATAGAAGAAACAATCACAGAAACACGCTGAAGATTGGACATGAAATCCAGATGTCATTTACATCACCAAAGTGCTTCAGAGCTGCAGCAGTTTTTTCTTGATGTGATCCACGGTCCAACAAATCAAGTGGAAGGACAAGAATATCCTCATCCTTTAGAGAGAAGCGCTCTAACAGAAGGAGAGAAAGAGTGTATTTTGTGTCAGTAGGTCATGGTGTGGATGCTTTTAGTACATAGTTGTAAAGTATTGACAGCAAAGATACTTGAGTATACACATTCAGGGTCATTCTGCAGCTCTGAGGGAGGAGACATGAATTACAGTGTACTTAATTGGGGTTTTATGTGTTTCTCCTGTCTCTCAAATGTTTCTCAGGACTGTTCATACCTAAACATGTGCGCTTTACCCTCTCCAGCTCATTCTCCCTGCGGGCAGACAGCACAAGCCGAGCACCGAGGGCCGCGAGCTGATAGGACAACTCCTCCCCAATGCCACTCGAGGCTCCGGTAATCCATACCACTTTGCCTCTCAACTTTGACTCTATAAAATGAAAAATGAATTAATTAATACAATTCTACACCATCACACTATATATTATTTCATTAATAATTATTTTTTAAAAGTGTATAAAGGTATAGCAATGGAAGTAATGCTCAACAGAGCAGTATGAACTCCAGTATATGGGTCAGTCTAAGAAAAATGAAGTTTTACAGTATATGGTGTTTATATGTATAAGGTGAAGTGCATCTTTGTAAGAGTTTAATATCAGATTATATCAGATTAAAAAATAATACATTGTATTATGCAATCTCAAGCTAAATGAATACATTTGTAATATGCTGGGATATAATTGTGCCTTCTCAAATGGTTCATGGTAACAGTGCGCTGACAGTTCTACATTTAATTTGATATTAAAACCTGGCTTGTGTGCAACTACAGCTACAAGATGCTTGTTATGGTGCGAGGTGTTTTTCAGGGGACATTTAGCAGCTTATTAATCATATTTTTTTTCTCTATATTTTTCTCTATGGAAAGTCCTCATAAAACATGAAAACCCAACATTTGTGTATATATAAAGACACTGATAATGGCATCAGCTGTAACAGGTATTCTATAGTCTTTGATTATAACCATGATTCATGCAGACTTTATACTTTACTTATATAAAAAAACGTTATACTTTACTATACTGTACCTGTCGCATACTGCCATGGTGACCTCTACACTACACTAGCTTGTTAGAGCACTTAACAGTCATAGTTAACGACAGAGTGCAAATTCCATAACCTTGCAGGAATGTGTCACACTTTGTTGCATAAGAAGCCAGGTGTTGGTTGATTTTAGATTGCAAACATATTTCTGTGTATACATGTATATGTCTATAAGCGATTCTAATTCATATTACCTGGGCTGTTGCCGAACCTCGCCGCCCATAATAAAGTCAGATCAGCGTCTGCGAAGATGAAGCGTATAAACTGCGTTAGTAAATAAACTGCGCTCCCTGCGAGAATCACACACAGCCAGCATATATCCAACATTTCTGTATAAACGCCGAGAAACGTCGCAAAAAGTAGCTATTTTACAGAATAGTGGCTGAATGCGCTGGTAAATCTTGCGCAAGCTGCGCTTGACAGATCCGTCTGTGTTACAACATGCTGTAGCTGCTGCTTCTGAACCAACCCTGCTCAGTTCAGCCAACGACCCGGCAGGACCTACAGCACGAGTCAAAGCCTTCCGGGTTAATCTTCTGTTTTAATGGAATACACTGTTTTACCTTTATTTTTAACCTATCTATCTATCTATAGCCAATATCTGTCCACTCGAAGAGTACAAAGCTATAGGCTACAGCAGCCTTATATTATTTACTATTTATATTCCATATTATTTATATTCCGCTGGTTTTGTATTCAGATGGATTTGAATAGGCTACAACAGTAGACAGACAGACAGACAGACAGATAGATAGATAGATAGATAGATAGATGGATATGTAGATAGATAGATAGATATAAATAAACGTGGAGCTCTTAGACATTTATTAAATCAAATGTCGTTTTGCATTGAAAAATGTTTGTTAGACATTTTATTCATAGGGTATTAGAAATAATTGCATTAGGCAGCTTGAACTATATAGTTTGACACCTGTTCATCTGTTCTCATTTCTATTTTCCACCTAACATATTGAAATCCATTTAAGTGTGTATAAAAGGGGCTTTTTGTTCAGTCATGTTAGATTTAAAAAATGTCCAGTGCTTGAGAGGTGAAGGATGCAGGACTGGTGATGGAGGCATAGTGGTAAAAGTACAGAGGGATGATGATTTTGATGAATGCACGATTGCTAGAGAAGGATGCGATGGTGATGACAGAATGATGTACAGATGGAGGGATGATGTTGATGAAGAGATGATGATGATGATGATGATGATGATGTCATTCTTTTAAGTGCGCAGCCCTGCTGAATCCACATCCGGGTCCTGCGCTGCTGCTGGTGTGCAGAGATTCGGTCCCGAACGAAGCGGACCAAAATAGCGGTCAAACCCGACACTTTACACATTCAGGACGCAGAATAAATGGGAATGATGCATCCCTGGTTTAAACAGACAAGGGTGATCCGCTCTTTCACAGACTGAATGCAGAGCAAAACAACCCGCCAGACTGTCTCTCTCTCACCACCGCCGCGCTCAGTCTCTCGCTTTCTTTTCGTCCTTCTCTTTTATCTGGTTTTTAGCTTCTCCACAACAGAACTCCCCAGGACTTATTTTTAGTGGGTAAGTTTCTGTGCTTTTGTAATATGCCTATGCGAATGGCAGAGCTAGCTTGTTAGCATGTAGGCTAAGGGAGTAGGAGGCGGGTGTTGTTTGAGCTCGGCGTGCTGACCTGTCGCATGTGGACGTCGCATGGTGCGCTGAGGGCCGCAGGTCTGACAACCCGAGCCCGAGGCTTCATTTGGCCTCTCGTTAGCATTTAGCTTACTAGATTGTCTGACCTTAAACCGTAGCCGTGAGTATCTGCCGGGCTCTTGGCTCATTCTCTTTCCCGATTACATTCACTAGCTTATTTCACTTTGTCTAAACGTTTCAGTCAAACTGAAGGGACCCAAACGTTAGTATTAGCATAAAGCTAGCGTGCTAACAGGCTCGCGACACCATGACGTAATGTGGAATAGAGGCGCGTGAACATGCGGCAGGTCTGCAAGCGCAGACTTTCAGTTCACTGCTGTTCAGCACTAACAAGGGCAAAGAGCATTGATTGCTGATATCTGACTGTGAAGTGTGAATGTACTCTGTAATCTGCAGCTAGATCAGATTTATAGAGAGTTTACCTGTCAAATGTAGTGGGGTCAAAGCTGGAGTTTAAATTGCACTGGTTTTGTGTTCCGAGTGCGCAGTGATAGATGTGAGTGGCATCTGTACTTTATGGAAGCATATGGTTAGCAAAATTCATTTTGAAATGTAATATGCAAAATGATAATGCAATATGTAAAATGACAATGTATTTCTGTATTTAAATTTACATTTTCCCATACATATGTGCAACATTTATTGTAAAATGAAAATTCAATTATGTAATTTACATTAGCCATTTTCTACACTCGTTTTAATATGTAAATTAAAAACATATTTTAACGCTTTATAAGTTACAAAATTAAGATGAAGTTGTATTACCCAAAATGATTAGATAGGTTTAACATGTCCAAGCAAAAACTGTAGCAAAATTATAATTTAAATGCCATTTTTCCTAAATGCGTTTAGACTTACGGGTAGGACTCTTGAGATTGCATTTTCATCGTGATACTGCGTGATAATTGTAGCAAAATGCAGTGTGAATTTCAAAATGCATTCTGAGCCAAATGTGCAGCAAAATGGTAGCAAAAATGGTGATTTAAATGTCTTTTATTTTTCTTAAATGCATTGACACTAGTGATGGGCGCATTCGAAACACTGCTTCACGAAGCTTCGAAACATTTGTGAATCTTTTGTTTCGAATCAGTGTTTCGGAGCACGTATCAAACCAGTTCATAGCCAGGTCACGTGATTTTGACAAACGAAGCTTTGTTACGTCACACTGTTTCGCAACTCCAATGGTTCACCACTAGGGGGTGTTGATCTCAAAGTGACACTTACACTTAAGACGTTTCAATTTGCATTTTCATTAAATACCCCGCGATAATGTAGTTTAAGTCATAATGGCCCTGTCCCAAATGGAACACTTCATGTGCACTTACGGTCTTACGGACTTACAATGGCCGCTGCGTTTGCGTGTCCGTTAAGTCCACAAGACCGTAGGGTGTCCCATTTGTCATTTTAGCATTCAGAAGGGTGCTCGTGAGCGCCCCCTTTGTGGCCGTAATGCGCCCTCAATACGCACTTCTGCCGAGCCCGCACTGGTGCGAGCTCCGCAGCAGACTTCTACCCGACAGTCAAAGCGGAATTACGTATAATTTAAATGCCATTTTTCCTAAATGCGTTTAGACTTACGGGTAGGACTCTTGAGATTGCATTTTCATCGTGATACTGCGTGATAATTGTAGCAAAATGCAGTGTGAATTTCAAAATGCATTCTGAGCCAAATGTGCAGCAAAATGGTGATTTAAATGTCTTTTATTTTTCTTAAATTCATTGACACTTACACTTAAGACGTTTCAATTTGCATTTTCATTAAATACCCCGCGATAATGTAGTTTAAGTCATAATGGCCCTGTCCCAAATGGAACACTTCATGTGCACTTACGGTCTTACGGACTTACAATGGCCGCTGCGTTTGCGTGTCCGTTAAGTCCACAAGACCGTAGGGTGTCCCATTTGTCATTTTAGCATTCAGAAGGGTGCTCGTGAGCGCCCCCTTTGTGGCCGTAATGCGCCCTCAATACGCACTTCTGCCGAGCCCGCACTGGTGCGAGCTCCGCAGCAGACTTCTACCCGACAGTCAAAGCGGTATTACGTCACGAAAGTGCGGACTCTGAGGAAGACCGTGAGGATTTAGGGTGCCATTTGGGACAGGGCCAAATGTGGATTTGAAAATGCATTCCGAGCCAATCACGCCCCCAACCTGTCAGTCATTATATCAAGGCGGGGCTCGGCAACAAGACGCACAATAGGTCAATATTCCCCATTAACCAAACGCTTTTCACCTGCCTCAACATCTCTCACTGTTTTACACTCCGATTGATGCACATAAGCAGACAGTGCAATTCTACACTTTTACCTATTTGCTACCATACTTTATTCTTCTACTATAAACGATTGCGTGTCTCCCAGCACCTAAGCATTGCAGGTGCGTCGCACATCTCACTCTGCACGCCGAGTAAGCAAATTCTACACTTGTTTACCACATTACATTAAATTTTATTCCTCTCTTTTAATCCGTAACAGCGCGTGTTCCGTGGCACCGCGATTGATGGCCGTGATTTTTAATATTAAGTTATCTCACTTTGTCTGTGGCATGTTCTGTGACAACTGCGTCTAGTTCGGACTGGTGAAGTGTCATCTGGGGCAGGCAGGAGTAGCAGCGTTTTCTGTATGGTCACGGCAGGACTCCAGACTTCGACCATTTTTTCTGCCTGTGTGACTAAATTTTGTGTGCGGTCGCACTGGCGCGACTATCGTGTTGTTCAACTCATAAGCGCTGCCATTTCTGTTGCATGTGAGAAACATCAAACGGTAACTCGTTTGAAATGCGCAGCGCTTCGAGTGTAGAGCCTGTTTTTTTTATACTTGCCACGTTAGCAGGTGCTCGCAACAAAAATGACGCGAATATTGAGGAAACAATGGATGGCTTTCACGCTGAAGTAAAGTAAAAGTAAAAAGTTCTTAAACCAGAGAAGGTGAACATGTTGGTATTCTTGTGGGGAAAAAACATGCAAGCACTGTCACCGACAGCAAGTTTAGTTTTCTTTTTCTTTTTCTTTTCATTTTGAAAAGCTTATCTTTGCTGTTTACCTCACGTTATGCTATGGAGGCTCTCTTTTATTTATTTATTTGTATATAATACAGCATGTGGTGTATGCCATGCCTCATCTTATTCATTTTTGTTAATAAAAATGTAAGCTAGTTTGTCATTGTATCTTACTGTTTTATTGTTGTTGTGCTTTTTAATTACTTAACTTAAAAAGTGAAAGGTGTGTAGATGTAAGCAAAACAGACAATTATCTTTTATTGTAAAACATGACAAGATCGTGAATTCGTGAAATCGTGAAAGCATCTGAAGCTGGCGGCTTATAACACAGCAAAAGAGGAACTCCCGTTCACAAAATTCAAATCACAAATAATACTACTGATGAAAAGAACAGGTTGAATGTTAACCACTTTCGTTTCCATATAACTATAAACTATGATAAAAGTTCATTAGCATGCATTGATTAATCCCATGTTGTAGCATAAAAAAAAAAAAAAAAACGTGTTCCCGTGCGACCAACTGACAAAGTTAGTCACAAAAGAACGACCAGTGGGAAGAGTGAGTCTGGAGTCCTGGGTCACAGGCATCAACCAGAGTGTAAACAGACCGAGAGATCTTAAAGGGTTAATTCACCCAAAAATGAAAATTAGCCTGTGTTTTACTCACCCTCGAGCCATCCTAGGTGTATATGACTTTCTTCTTTCAGGCATGCGTGACGCTTAGGTGCCACGGGACGTACGCTGTATTATGGGTTAGAAGAGAGGAAGGCAACACCGTGTCTACACCGGACGCGAGCGGCGCGACAAATGACAGTATTGAACCCATTATAATCAGCGATGCTGTCTACACTGGATGCTGCGGATGCTGCGATGACTAGAGGTCGACCGATGTATCGGTTTTGCCGATTAATCGGCACCGATAGTTGATTGAGTTGATTGCCGGTTATCAGCAAAAATCCATGCCGATAGTTTTCCGGGTTGCGTCCATTGCTGGAGCGGCTGAGAAGGGTCTGCTGTCATTACACAGTGCGAGAGTGGCTTCTA